>NC_081784.1:28700390-28800390 GCF_963082965.1 Carassius carassius
ATTTATTTTTTTTTTTTTTAAGAGAGAAATAAAATGTCCAATTCAAATGAATACATTATTTCAAAATAATAATAATGAAATATTCTGTGTGTTTGCCTGCATGTCACTGTGACCATTAACAACATCAGGCATCACCAACATGCAAATGTGTTGTTATATCACTGAAATATGCACTTTAAATCTCAGAGAAACATGTAACTTTAATCGGATAAACACAATACAATTAAAAGCACTTTATTTTGGGAATCTGATTATTGCATGTAATCAGTTACTGCCCAGAACTGATGACAGATAGGGAAGTCAGTGTAGTTAATTGAACATTAATTTTACAGTAGATTTTCTACTAAATTACATGCTTTCTAAATTGCACTGAACTGATTTTATACATTTTTGTCATTAACATATTATGAGCATAAAACAAAGACATGAATATCAAATGCATTCATGTTACAAACTGGGTGGCAGGGACATTTAATTACTCTTATTCGTTCATTCATTTTGAATGAATGAATGTTTCCACATGACATAAAATGATTATTTTACACTTCATGATTTCAGAAACTTTGACTAAAGTTGAGATTTCTTTCCCCACAAAATGAATTTCTGAATTCAAATCTAGCAGCTAAAGTTTTGAGCTTTCATATGCTTTGATCAAGTCGAAAGTTCTCCTGTTTTAGTTTGGAAATTAGTTTAGATGTGAGTTAAACACACATAAGGATCTCCCATCTTTGAAAGATTATATTCAGTGTATGAACACTTCTCAATGTGCAAAAGCAGCTTAAAAATATCAACTCATGTAGGAGTGGAATAATAATGCACGTGCATTTGTTGAGAACGATCATCTGCGAGTATGGCCAGACGACAGCAGGCCTGTGCCTGACCGCATGTGCAATTCTCTTCTCATCAAATGGCCTGTCAGATCTGTCAGTCAGAGCAAATACACCTCCATCTCCATCTGTCTTTACCCACCGGGAGAACAGAACGTGATTTTCTCCTATTAGCAACTCATTAGAGTCAGAGTTGCACTTTCTTCTTGAGTCTATTCCCTTTCCATTAGGGGTCATTTGAATACCTGTGCTGGCCTTTGTCCCACGGGCCGGCCCTGTGCTCTGATGGCCAGTGTTATGCAGGAGCTGAGGAAGTCTGATGGAGGTTGCTCAGAGGTCATCCATCACCTTCTGTCAAAGAGGAGGTGACCTCCCGGAGAGCCTCCGCCCATGGCTCCCCACCCACTGCCTGATCCCCGCAGGCCGCCGCATCACATCCTTCTCCAGGATGAGTTCAGCAAGGAGTTTTCACTTCATGACTGTGTTGTGTGTGTGCAGATAACAAAGATCATCGCTTTGCTATTTCAATGGTTTCTCCTATTTAGCAATGGGAATACTTAAAGAGGAAATGAAGACTGAGATTTGGAGATTTGGTTCACTAAAATGTTATGTTGCTTATAAAAAGTAAATTTAAAATGTCTAGAATTCACAATAACACTTCCTCAAGTGAAAAAGTGTTTTCTGCTCATAGATGGTGCTTGATCTGTGCAGATTTCTCTCCTGGATCAGAGGAGATGACACTTTCACTGGAGGAAACATTACTATGGATTATGGGTTACTCGGGAAGCAATGGTTTGAAGTTAAAAATCTCTTGATGTATTTGTTTCTTCCAAACACACAGCTTTTCACGTCTCAAGACATTAACTGATGGACTGGATTATTGTGATGTTTTTATCAGCTGTTTAGACTCTCATTCTGACGGCACCCATTCACTGCAGAGCATCCATTGATGAGACACTGATGCAATGCTACATTTCTCCAAAGAAAAAACTAACTCATCCACATCTTGGCGAGTACATTTTCATCTATTTTTCATTTCTGGTGAACTGCTATTTATGAAATCAAAGAATTCAAAACTCATTCAGCTTTTCCAAGAGCAAATTATTTTATATATTGATTGTCTCATTTGTTTCTCTTTTATTTATCTTTCCTAAGGAATTATATTAGAGGAAACTCTTACTTAAGACATTACTGAGGGAAGCAAATATGATTATTTGTCATGAGAACATCACAATGCAAAACACATAAATAAAAAATTGGATTCATGTTCTTTATTTAAAATACAATTTCTTTTGATTTTGGGGTGGAAGGTGACCCAGATTTGTTTCACCCACGTGCACTGGATCAGTATATTTATTGATATTTGACATTGATATTTATTAATAATGAATGTTTAGGTTACCTATTGTTTTAGTTGTTTGGGGATTTCAAATGGATTTACTACGGCGTTAGCTGCTAATGAAAATAAAATTTAATGCGAGAAACACATGGAGCATTTGGTTCCACAAGTAAAAACTTCTCTTTTTTTTCTCCTTTTGTTTTCTGCCCACGCTGTTGGCATGCACATGAAGACTGGACCGCCTGCCATCTGTGCGCTTGTGTCTTATGTGTGGACGGCCGAGCCTGATGGGTGCTGGACGCTTTATTTAGTAAATCAACACACCGACTACTGAGCTGAGCCCACAGCTGGGGAAAAATCCTGTCTATCGCCATCAGCTTCCCAATGGCAGGCCTTGCTGCCTGTTACAGCAAATACTTGCACGAATGGAAACAGATGGGGACACATCTGTTTAGTAGCAATATCTATAAACAATGTATTTTTCTATGGAAATGATGTGTCATTCAGATTTGGTTTTCAAACTATTTAAACTGATCTAATTAAATAAATTGGGATGTTGTACAACTGGTAATGAAAACTGTGTCAATAAAGCAATAAGCCATGAGACACTGTACGTTACAGTGATTTTACCACGGGAAAGAGCCGTCCAAACTAAACAACAGCAACTGATGAAACCAACTCAATTTCAAAAAGAAGTGTGTTATGACAATTGAAATGTCTAGCTTGAAAGTTTCTGAGAGTTCAGTTCAAATGTGGTAAAGTGGGACAGTTAAACCTGATGTTAATGGGATATTAAATGAATGTACCAAATAGATAATTTGTATATGAAGAAACTGAATAAAGAAATACAAATTTAATAATTTGTGTATAAAATACTTGTTTTGTGATATTTTTCTATAGATTCAATTTAGTAGAAGTGATGCTTATGAAAAAAGGGTGGGTAAAAAAAAAAAACATAGACTTCAGAACAAACTTTTTTGGTTAATATACATGTATGTATAATTATTATGAAATTGTGTATGAGGACTGAAAAAAAAAATAGTGATGATGTCATATTGAGGGGTGTGGCAAACCACCGATGCAGCAATGGTAAAGAAAACATCATCACAATCTGGGGTCAGTTTTAAAGTAATAAAAACTAATGTTCATAAATATTGCATATTTTTATGATATGTCTAGTATCAATGAAAATAGAAATTAATTTCACATCATTTGGTATTGAGTCATTTGTTCCACTTTCTCTTTACCAGAGGTTTATTGACAGCGTGAGAGGACTGATAGAGGAGTACTTATATAGCAGTAGCAATGACTCACTGGCAGTATAGTGGAGTGTGTATGCAATGTATTTTGAACAATTTAATACTAATAATTACTGACTCCAATCTTTTAAACAGGAATGTATGCTGTTACTGTAAGCTGTTTGTGGTGCCATCAGCTTTGTGCATTAGTATAGAATTTACAATCGCAGGTGCGCACTGGCATTTGAGAACTTCTCGTCCAATCACAATTCACAGTCAGCACGATCTGTTTCATAATCCACATTTTGCAACATGATTGGAAAGTAGAGAATAAGAATTTGATGAAAACAAACGACAGCAAACACCAGTCATGCAGAATACAGATTCATCTCAGAAGAGCTGTGCTGCCGCTGCTGATGGTGATGATGAATGATGGGCCGCACAGCCATGCACAGCATTCATGGGTCGCTCTCTCTGGTTTTGACCCATTGTGTGCGGCTCAGCGGCATCAAAGTGCGGCACACACAGGCCGGGCCGCGGGCTCCTGGCGCCAGGGCTGCCTGGACACAGAGCTCTCCCAGCACCCGCTTGAAGGGTGTGAAATCAGCATGATTAATAATTACAATTATTTGCAAATGTGCCAGCTGCTCTCGCGAGGTGGATACCTTTGATTTATGATGCTGTAAACGCCAGCAGCTATTGTGCTGTCCATTTATGGTGAACCCGCCGTTACAAAATATGATTTTATCTGCTTTCAGGGCTTTACCCTGTTCACATCTTCACACACAGACACACACACTCTTACCTATTTCAGAGAGCCTTTCTCTCTAAACAAAAGCATCTCCTCGCTGCGGACTGGAGCAGCAATGCTATTGTGTGTGCTGTTGCTCAGAGGGAAACTTGATGGCGTTTGATGCAAGCAGTTTCATGTGGCTTCCAATGAATATGTATCAACACGGGACAATGTATTGAATACTGTACTGTATGATTCATATCTGAAAATTTTATTTAAGACTAAGTAGGGTTGAAGAGAGAAAATAAAACAAAGTACTCACTATACTGTATGTTAAATTAATTATGTATTTTCTGGGGCGGTTTATTTTATTGAAAAATGTTGGGGCTCCAAAAAAATAGTAATAAATAAGAAAAGAAAAACTTCCAATGAAATTCTGTTCAACTAAAAGATTTTCAATAAATTATAGGAACTCATTGAACAATTTAAAATTGATTATGTATTAACGGCTAGCATACATGCTAAATGCTAAATGTCAAATATTTCAGTATTAAACACTTATTTTCAGTGTTGAAAACTCATATAATAACACTTCAGTTCAACACTTATAGTCGTTATCCACCTTAATTCGCCTTAATTCTAGGTCCTTAATTCTAGCTTGCTAGATTTTTTTGAAGCTATGAAGAAAATGTCAGTAAGTTAATATTTTAAATAACTTTTAAACTTTAAATAAACGTAAAAAAAAAAAAAACGAATAATGAAAGTTGAGATAATGAAATAATGAAAGAAAGATGATCTGAGTTTAAATTACAAACAATATTAAGTTGATATAATGATTATGGTCAACAGAAAATTAAATTAAATCAAATATAAAAAATAAGATAAAATCTGAATAATGTTTTCTTTAAATCAGTGAAGTGAAGTGACATTCAGCCAAGTATGGTTACCCATACTCAGAATTTGTGCTCTGCATTTAACCCATCCGAAATGCACACACACAGAGCAGTGAACACACACACACACACTGTGAACACACACCCGGAGCAGTGGGCAGCCATTTATGCTGCGGCGCCCGGGGAGCAGTTGGGGGTTCGATGCCTTGCTCAAGGGCACCTAAGTCGTGGTATTGAAGGTGGAGAGAGAACTGTACATGCACTCCCCCCACCCACAATTCCTGCCGGCCCGGGACTCGAACTCACAACCTTTCGATTGGGAGTCCGACTCTCTAACCATTAGGCCACGACTTCCCCAAAGTAAATTAGGATATTTAATTTGCAACCATTCATTTATTTATTTAAATTGTGATAATTGGTCGACTGAATTTCCAGCAAGCTGTAATTTTTTTAAACATTATATACAGTAAATCTCAATTATTAATATTATTACTATTAATGTAATTAAATGTTTATTGAAATAAGTTTACTTCATTAATTGCATAATTATCAGAGGTTAAAGGAAAAAATAGATAAATAAAAAAATAAAAAATAATCATACGTTCATGCGTATAATTTTTAATGTACCAAATAGCATATAAATTAGTAGTTGCTGTAAAAGGAATTGAAAAATAAATAAATAAATAATGTCTGTTTTCAAACAGGTTTCCAAAACACTCTCCCAATTTCCACTGGTCAGACAAACTGATAGTCCCACCCTAAATGCACATTATTGGTTTTGTCAGACACAGTGCTCACAGTTTTCAGGAAAAACACGCTTCAGTTTTAATCGCTTCCACATAAATAGAGACATTTGATATGTTTTAACTTCACTTCCATGCACTTGACTTCTCTAATGAGAGCCTAACGTTGAGCTGGTGAATTAAAAGCAGCAGTAGTTGGGTTTGACTGTTTGGCACAGCACCCAGAGGAAATCAGAGCGAGCTGGAAGAGCCCATGCAGACACTGATGATGTGTCTATCAGCTGATTAGCACACTCATTAATCACTATAAGAGCCATATCCCATCATTTGCACACAAAGTGAAGCTGACAGCAAGTGCCCGTAAACCTGTCCAAAGTCCTAATCTGATTACTGTCCGACCAGCATCTGTGCTGTAACGAGGGTTTGCCGTTTGACAGAATGAAGAAGACAGACTGTTCATGCGTAAAATAGACACCTAAATCAGTATTTAGAAAGTGGTCACTCAGTTTGGGTTTTGATGGCAATATTTGGTGCCATATAATAATATAGGTGAGCAATATCTCGACGCAGGAAGCTTTCTTCAAGCAGGCAGAACGAGTGCAGATGCTACTGATCACAACAGTGTAAAGCCGAGCCGAGCCATGACAGGCGATGCTGACGGAGACCGCCGCTCAGATGGTGCTTAAGAGCCGAGGTGAAGGGAAGCTGCCAGTCACACACAGACACCTGCAGGCAGCCCTATTCTACCTGACATCACTCTGCAGATGGGGCAGTCCCTCAGGTGTGGGCCGCCAAACACTTGCCATTAATCATTGCATAAACCTGGCCCAGAGGGAGAACCCAAGGTTAGCCATCATTTGGAGCTAAATTGAGTGAAAAATAGCTCTGGCAATGAGACGACTGTGTCACAGTCCCCAGAGAGTCCCCGCCAAGTGTGAAAACAGCTCTATCCAAGCAGCTAAGTAATCTGTCAGTTAGTTAAAGACATCATAATGCATTTAGCCCAATAAAGCCCAGAGTGATCACAGACGTCTGTTTGCTTTCGGATTTGACTGCATTTATCTTCTTCATTTTCTGGTATGTCCTTTGACATTACTCTTTCTCAGATGCATAATCTCATTTTATGTATGACTTTTCATCTAAACAATGGATTATGAGTGTAAGCTGGTGGCATGGATTATCTAAAAAAAAATATATATATATATATATGTATATATATATATGTATACACAGTTTAAATGAAGAGTAGTTAGTCACAATAGCATGACCTTTTTATCAAGATTTTAGGTAAAAATGTACATGAATGTATAAGGGACATGCACATTTTGGGTGCTGCGATAGGTCATCCTTTCTTTTACATTATAATTGTTTATTTTTCTTTTTTTACCATTAGTAATCACCATTTCCCCTTTATTAGTTCATTTCAAATAAACATTTAAATTATTAATTTTAAAACACAAATATTCCATGTGAAATTGCTTTTTCATAAGTACTGTAGTTAACATTATGAAATATTGCATGTAATACTTTTTAAAACTATCATTCTAAATAGTTTTGAGTCAGTAAGCAATGCAGAAACTGCGAGTCGATGTGGATGGAAGTAAATGAGTGGAGCAGAGCTGGGGAGATTACTGCTTCGGATTCCAAATTACAATATATGACAAAAATTTTAGTTAGTAACGTAATCCATTGCATTACACATTTACTGTAAGGTTATATAATTAGACTACTTTTTGATTACCTTTAAATTACCGTTGACCTAACTAGTTTATCATTTTGATTTAAATAAGATAGTCTTGTAACATATTGATATAATAAATTCAAATGAAAGAAAATAGTTAACATTTCTTACTATTAAAATAATGAAGTCCACATCATGTCTATGCTTGTGAACTGCAGGGGGTTTGAGAGTTTAAGCAAAAGCTCATAATTGAATTATAAAAATGTCAAATTAAAATAAATTGTTTTAATATATCAATCAAAATAAAACGTTTTTTTTTTCTGCATGTCATATGATATCAGAGTACCATGAACATGCAAATGTGTTACTTAATTATTAACTTGTTATCTTAAATTCTCAGTGGGAACTTGAAATAAATAAATTGGGTGAAAGAGATTCAGCTGACAAGAAAAAGTTTGGGAATCCCTGCATTTCATGAAAATGAGAAATAACATGAATTTGAGCATTTTAATGTGTTTAAAAGAAAAAAACCTTCCAAAGACACATTGATACATGGTTAAATAACTTACTGACTGATTATTCAAATAAAATGTATGTCTCATTGCTTTTTTCTAACACAATTGATTCATTACAATTAAATTATTAACAAAATATCGAAGACACAAGTTTTCACTAAATGTAGTTTTAATGAGCAAATCTGTTAATTGTTTTTGAATCAAAATTCAGTAGTGCCCACAATCTAGTAGCGCACGAGACCAGACAGCGGCTGTGTGTTTGTGTTTGTGTGTGTGAGTGTATTTTATATGCCAGTCAATTAAGGTGCTGATGAGGTGCAGGTGGCTGTGTTCAGTATTCCGGTGAGGGAGTTCACTGTGATTGGATGGTGTTGGAGCCTAGAGTGTCTGGTCCATGATGGTGAATGGGCCAATGAACCTGGCACTCAGCTTACAGCATGGTAGACGCTGTCGGATGTTTCTGGTTGACAGCCAGACCTTCTGTCCTGGTTGATAGGCTGGAACCTCGGAGCTGTGAAGGTCTGCTGTCATCCTGCGTCTACGTAGAGCACGTTGTAGTTGGTGGTGGGCTGAGTCCCAGACCCTCTCGCTCTCTGTTGGGGTTCCCCTGCTGCTGAGAAAGTACCGCTCCTACTCCTGTGGTGGAAGCGTCAACCTCCATGATGAAAGTCTTGTCGGGTCGGGATGGACTAGGAGAGGAGCGCTAGTGAAGGCTTCTTTAAGAGTATTGAAGGCTTCATTGGCAGCTGGGGTCCAGGACAGAGACTTGGACTTATTGGAGGAGGCTTGTAAGTGGACTGGTGATGGAGCTGAAATCCTGGATGTAGTGGCAGTAGAAATTGGCGAAGCCAAGGAATTGTTGGAGTTCCTTTATGGTAGTGGGTGTTGGCCAGCTCCTGATGGCATCCACCTTCCCCTCGTCCATACGGATGCCACTGCTGTCGATGTTATAGCCAAGGAACTGCACAGAGGGCTGATGGAAGGAGCACTTTACCGCTTTCAGTTAGAGTTGGGATTCCATCAGGTGTTTCAGGACCTCACACATGATGAAGATGTTCGGACATGCTCCGGGAGTAAATCAGGATGTCATCGATGTAGACCAAGACGAATTTGTGGAGAAACTACCTGAGCACCTTATGGATGAAGTCCTGGGGCTCGTTCTTCGTACGTCGCTAACTCAGTTAGCTGGATTTGATTGTTGACGATTTGGCATGATCTTGGATTGTTTGGTTCTTTGAAGCTCATCCCGGACTTGCTGTCATAGCAACAGGTGCGCAATCTTAAACCTGCTCGCGAGCAGGCTTATTTCATGTAAACAGGATTAGACTGCGGCTCATAAACGGAGATGATACGGGAAGTCCAGCGCGATAGTGCACTTTCTGAGATATATATATATATATTTTTTAAATGAAGATCATGCAATCATGGCAATGCTGATTACAGTATATGTCACTCAGGCTTATGCTAGACCATAGACTGCCATCAAGGCCTCAATGAAGGGGATTATGTGAACAGAAAGGGGGTTCACAATGTAAATGTGCAGCCCAATTACTATTGTGATTCTTAATATTCCAGATTAATAATATTATATCAAATAAAAAAAGGCAGTTGACAAATCTTCCATATCACAAATGTGAAAGCAAATGGCCAAGATCTGTGCATGACTTAAGAATTTGCAGAGATTCACATTTATGCACATTATTTGAAAAGTGGTAAGGAAAGTTCCACAATTAAATATCGAGCTATATTACACTTATGCTGATCCTAACAGAACTGCATTATTTCATAGGTGATTATGACATGTTCCTGCCTGCAGACAGGGGTTTTATGACCCCATTCCCTGACCCAAACCAGTTGCAGCTCCAGGACAAGGGCACACAATGAGATTAACTTTGGCTATCTAAAGGGAAGATTTCAGTGTCTGAAAAGTCTGAGGGTTGCACACCTGACAGGGCCTGTGACATTGTTGCATGTGCCATATTACACAACATTGCCAAAAAAACACTTTTCATTAAATGTTTAATAAAAGACAAATATGCTTCGTTCCTTGAGTTTTATTTCAATTGTTCTTTGTAAAGAAAAGCCAGTGGTCAAGTGCCTGCAACAAGAGATATTAGACACATGCCTCATGCAACAAATAAAAAGGAAAAGTTGGCTATACACTGCCCACCTGTAGGCCTATGTCTCCTCTGTCTGTGCAGACTATTCTGTAGGCTTTTCTGTAGATGTGGAATCCTGCAACTTATACTGCAGCCATAAAGCATACAAGTATAAATTAAGTAAAGTTATTATGCACTTGCAGGTAGGCTAGTTCCTCCATATGACAGTTATCTGAGAGGGTTTATTCACTGTCCAGTGCAATGGAAACAAATAGACATTACAAAGTCTTATACTTTCTTTCCTTTGGAAAGTTAGAAAATGTCCACTTAAGTTAACAAGTGTTGGTGTATTATGTAAAAGTGCACAAAAGAGGAAAACACAATGTCATTACAATGAACTACACTTGGGAAAAATGTGATCAATAACTCTTTTTGAACTCTTCTTCAATAAATAGTTTTACATTAACATAAGTTTATCAGTTTTCACTTTCACAAGTCAAAGCAATTCATCATTACTCAAGATTTGACAGTTGAAATGACTATACAGCCTTAATTTAATGCAGCAAAATATTTTACAGTGTAGGCTACTAAGATCTTTTCTATTTTTTCAGCCTTTTTGTTGGTTGCTATTATAAACAGACAACCATTTATTTAACAGTGCCTTGTATAGAAGAGAAGAGACTATAATATAACAAAAAAATACCATGTAGAATATTTTGTACTTCACTTTTATTTATTCCCATGTTCTAGTGTGGTGACTCTGACATTACAATGAACAAAATAATTATGCAATTATTAAAATACAAAAATATAGGCTAATAAGTGATAAAAAACATATAACATGGCCACTTCTAACGGATTTAAATTGTCTGCTACTTTTTGCCAGCTCTCTCTCCTGGCTTTTGCAGACTTTGAGGTGTTCCCTGGCGTTTTGATTAAACATTAAAATTCCGAATAAACTTCAACTATCTTGCTCTGCTGAGGAGAAAAACTGTGCGCGCTCTTTGGCCACGCTGAGCAGCCAATAGCAGCGTTGCTGATCAATGTTTCTACTATCGATACATATCCCCTTTTAAGCCAGCGCGTGAACGCGCAGTTATCTCAGATAACTCAATCCAGCAATACTAATCATAAACAACAGGTGTGTTCGAAGAACTCAATTAGCCGGATTATGATTAGGACGATGAAATCATCTTGGATGTGTCATTTGATCTCGGATGTAATAAGCAACGTACGAAGAACGAGCCCCTGGAATATGGAGGGGGCACTGACCAGGCCATATGGCATCACGCGCTACTCCTAGTGTCCAGTAGGGGTTATGAAGGCTGTCTTCCACTCGTCCCCCTCACGTATCCGGATGAGGTTATACGCACTGCGGAGGTCCAACTTTGTGAAGACGGTGGTACCAAGGAGGTGTTCCAGGGCTGCTGGGATGAGAGGAAGTGGATACCTGAACTTGACTGTGATGTTATTGAGAGATCGGAAGTCAATCTATGGCCACAAGCCTCCGTCCTTTTTTTTCCACGAAAAAGAAGCTTAAGCAGCAGGGAAAGGTTGATGGATGGATGTAGCCTTGAGCCAGAGCCTCCTCCATATATTCTTCCATGGCCTTCTCCTCCAGGATGGAAAGAATGGAAAGGAGATAGATCCTTCCCCTTGGCACTGACTCACCCGGAGGCAGCTTGGAGGCTCTTTTATGGGCAGAAAACATCACTGAAGGGGGTGTAACACTATGGTATATCCATATAGTATAACATTTTTCAATCAGAATCTCAATGGATGATGCACATAGAGAGGTGTTCAGGAAGCAGAGAGGATGGAACAGGAAACCCGGAATAACAGTCCATGAAACAGGTGTCGCCCCACTTCAGGATTTCGCCAGATTTCCAGGAGATGACAGGATTGTGCTGCTCCAACCACGGGCACCGTAGGATCATGTCAGTGGTGGATTACTCCAGAACCAGCAGATGGATCTTCTCAAAGTAAAGTATGCCAGTTTGCAGTTAAAGTGGGCCAACAATATGGTGAACCTGTCTCCTACTAAGCGGTTTTGCAGTTATTGAGTGGATCTGGTAGGTGGATGTGTTGCAGTGGTTTTGAGATTGAGCTGACAGACAGAGGGAGCCAGAGAAGAAGTTGTCTGCTGACCCAGAATCGAGGAGTGCATTAACTGGAATGGAAACATCAGCAGCAGTAAGTGTCACAACAGTGGTGAGTGGCTTCATCTTTTTAATGGCAGGAAATATGGCACTCACCATAGGACGAAGAGGACGTATGGGTCATGTGGAGATGATATGCCTCGGAGATCCACAATACAAGCACAGAAGCCTTCTCTGCCATTCAGTAACTCTCAGACAAGTTGAATCCAGTTCCATGGGTTCGTAGGCTGGTTCTGGAGGGTTGACGGATTCTGGTCGGGAGATGTTGTGCTGAGGCTGGCCCTGGTGCTCTTCGAGACACTACTGCATGTGAGTGGTGAAGCGAATGGAGAGTTGGATGAAGCGTTCAAGGCGTTGTTACCGGAAGTGCTCACTGTTGGTGAAGGGGGCGGATTAATGGCGAGTGTTTGACGCAAGGCGTCCACGAGGTCCTGAACTGGGTCTGGGTGGCTCATACTTGTGTCAGGCGGTGTAGGTCCGGTCTTCTGTTACAGTACAGACAGGCCGGAGACGGGATATCACAGGTGAGGTTGTTTTTTGACACAAGCAGAGGGTATAGCAAACACAGGTGAGTCAAACTGCAGTGGCAATCGTGAGTGATGAGTGAAAGAGTATTGATACTGTCCTTTGTATTTGGCAAAGTGAAGATCCAAGTGGCAGAAGAGGAGTCAAGACGTTGAACACAGGAGGCAACTTGGGATCGCTGGAGACGGGTAAGTATAACACAGGTAGTACTTGAAGTAAGCATGTAGGTAAGCCCTAGTAGCGAACGAGACAGGACAGCGACTGTGTGTGTGTGTGAGTGTCTTTTATATGCCAGTCAATTAAGGTGCTGAAGAGGTGCAGGTGGGTGTGTTCAGTATTCCGGTGAGGGAGTGCACTGTGATTGGCTGGTGTTGGAGCCTGGGAAACAATCTACACTCTCGCTGACAGTGTTGGTATTGTAACTAAAAAAGTGTTGTTGTTGTTTTTTTTGTGATGTTTGTTCACTTTTCTGTACTCTGTCTTGTCTACAGTCATTTTTTCAATCTATCACATTATAATATACAATTTTAAATTTGGTTTTGGTTTTGGTAAAAGTGAAATAAAGCTGAAATAAATTCTAAATATCACATTATATTTATCTTAAACTTAAAATACAATTAGAAATGTGGCCTAAAGCTAAATGGAAACATAAAAAATTAATACCAATGACATAACAAAAATACTAAAACTTTTTTTAAAATTAAAATGAAAACTGATAACATAAAAAGAAATGCTAATTTAAAATATATATATAAAAAACTATAATAATACTATCAACAGCAGAACATTTCAATAAAATGTGCAATCATACGGTAAACAGTTACTGTATCATGGTATAATAAACGGTTGGATCTTTATAGACCCATCAGCATGTCTTTTTTTTTTTTTTTTTTTACTTCACAAAATCTGTCTCTCTTTCTCTTCTAGCCTCTTTCTATATATTAATTTACAGGTAAAAGGATAGTGACTGCCTGATGCACGTTTACTGTATATGTGAGTTTCTATAATAACGTGTTGCACCAAGGTGTATTTGACAGAACTGGAGTAGGCCTGTACTGTAAGTATGTCATTTTTTTTCTTCTTTGATGTTTCCAAGCGCACTAAAGAGGCCGTCATGATTCTACCCGCTGTCACCTTCACGCGCTCCTCAGGGGAACAGAGCCCAGGCTGTTCTCCATGCAAGCGGATCAGGGGAAGCAGGAGTGGAGCTGTCTGGAAACATGATTTATGACTGTTGGGACTGGGCCGCTCAATGGCAGAGCCTGCTGTATTGACACTTCAGTTATTGTCAGCAGTGACAACACCATGAGCCCTGAGGCAAGCTGTAGCAAGCCCTTTACAATATTCAACATAAGTGCGACTGAATAACAATTCAGCTAATCTGACAGTTTTCTGAAGAGACTATGTAAACATTAACATATTTGAGTTTTTTTATTTGCCGTTAAATATTGACTTAAAAGACAAAAGAAAGTCTTTGTAAAGTCTTGTTCTTTCTTAACATTGAACATTTAAAAAGCATGCTTTAACTGGTTTATTTGCACTAGATTTGAATTGTCATCTATCTATCTATCTATCTATCTATCTATCTATCTATCTATCTATCTATCTATCTATCTATCTATGGGTGCACTTTATGTTAAGTTAGTTGCTCTTTGATCGTTCTGGGGCTTAAAGAAGTTGGTTTAAAGAGCGAGCTGCCATGGGATGTAGGCTAGGGCCATCATCTAATTTTTTTCTGTGCCATTTTATTATGTGTCAGTCGGTTTCTATTTGAGCACTTAGTGACAATAGAAGGTCACTGCTTCTCTCTCTGATCTCAGAGCTGCTATTGTGGCTGCGAGTGTAATTAATAGGCTGTGGAAGATGAGCGTGCCCTTTGTTTGTGTTCTGTCTGTTTGTTCTCACTCCCCCATAGTCAAGGGCACAACATGGGTGCTCATCTATCAAAGGGGGCATTCCTTTACCTGCCTGTCTTTGATGGCTGTCTAAAGAGACAGCTCATGAGTCCATTTATCAGCCATGGCATACGCTGACCCCACCTTGCTGAGTTCTAGTAAGCCTTCAACCCCACCAATCGCCTTGCGGAATAATTATTAATCTGGTCGGATTGTGCTCTAGCTTTATGGTTATGCAAGGTCATTTTGCTAAGGTCATTCAAAGGGGACACAATGAATGGGAATGGGACGAACTTCTCAGTTTTGGGCAAAAGAAGCTGTATTCGGAACTGTTTGTTGTGTGAAAAATAAAACGAGATGACTTTGATCCCACCAGTGGTCGTCCTACAATATTGCTTTTTTTCCATAATCAAAGCCATCGAGTGTGAAGAATGACAGGACAGGACAGCAGTGAAGAAAAACTACTGGAATGCAGTTACAAACAAAACATCAAACCATTAGCGCACACACTTTTCAAGCACAACATTTTGCCAGTTTCAAAGTGAAATGTTTCTGGCTGTCAAAGTAGAACACGTCCATCTTATGTCATATATGTCCACTGAAAGTCACCACAAGCTGATTAAAAATCATTGCAAAAATGGCTCATAAAAGTGTAGTTTATATCATTTGTTTACAGATTCTGATGTTTATTGCAATGCTATTAGATCTTATATAAATCTTACATATAAAGATAACAATCTTGGGGCCACTGTACCCACATAAAAAAAAAAAAACAGTTTAAATCTCAGGGGCCCACAATTCTTCTTATGCAAAGGGTGTCTGAGCAACATAACCTGGGAACCAATGGATTAAGTGTGCATTTGCCCCCTCATAAAAGCTCTATCGGTGAAAAACAAGCCAATTTATGCCGCTCACTCATTGTGATCTGAGGATGCTTTGTCTGCTACTTCACAAGGCATCTTCTAAAGAAGTTCAGGCTCTGTAGAGCATAAATCAGGACCTGGTCTTTGCGGTCTCTTTAAGGGCCAGCTCTAGATCATATTCGCTGAGGGCCGGGGCCACTTGTGAATGGTCAGTCTAGGAGGCAGACACTAGCGGGTGGTCTGCCACATCAGGGTTAAATATGGTTCAATCCACAGAGCTTTCAAAGTCAGCTGTTGTTAAAAAAGTAAGTTATGTTAGCTTTATATCTCGTCTTATAGTCAGAAATTGACAAACGTGGCAAGGGAACACATTGCTGTCCTGAAATTGAACTTCATGCATGAGTGCAATATGTCACCATCTCTGTTTTCCCAAAATTTATGAACCACCTTTCCAAAGCAAAGCGTCAACATGGTCTTTAAAAGAGCAAGATGCTTTCAATAATGATGTCTCACAGGAAAACTGAAGTGATTACACTGTGAAACAACTTTTTTCTAAAGTTTAACATTACATTTTATGTATCCATTAACAGTGCTCATGAAATAAATAATAATAATAATAATGTATATAAATAAAAATGGCATGGTACATGCATAATATTAAGCCAACAAGACAGTTTAACATAAGCAGCTACTGAAAGAGAGTCGTTCAAACATTCATAAGTGCATTTTGGGTTTATTTGTCTATTATGACTAGTCCTACAGGGTTCTGGAATGTTCCAGAAATCTCTAAAATATTACAGGATATTACAGAATGCTTCAGAAATTTCTAGAATGTTCCCATTCTTGCAAAGGCAAAATCTATTTTAAAAACATGCAAAGTTAGTACAAAAACTTCTCTGTACTAAAGTAATGTTTCATAATTATTGATAGAAGTCCTGACCTAGTAATAATGATAATAAAAAAAATACAAGATCCCAACTAAATTGATTTACATTTAAAACATTATCCAATATCACTAAATCAACCTAAATATGTTAATATATACCAACAAAAGTACATTTTATTTGTTCAAAAAAGGTAGAAATAGCTCTTTAAGGCAGCAATAGCATGTTGCTTTTTAAAGGGTTTTATTATAAGTACTAGTATAATTTGTTTTTCTTTATTTGTTAACTATCTCAGGTTATTCATTCATTATGTGTTGATATTGAGAATTATGAAACAAAAATCTGGTAAGTTATAAATGATAATTTAGCAAATTAAGACAGAAGGTCTGTGCTGAGTTTGGCAGTCACACAGATCGAGCCTGAGACATAGAGGTAAGTGAATGAACAGGCAGGATTATTGACAGGCTTGTGGAAGCAGATTTGAAGATCAAATGGCAGGTGAGTATCAAACACACTGATCAGACATTGTCATCAGATCTGTATGATGATGTAGAGGGCTGGGTAGATCAGGGCCGTGCAGAGACCTTTGGAGGGGCAGGTGCTCAAAGTATAAAAGGGGCACATGGAACAAGGCTTTAAATAGCACTGTTCAAAATATCAATACAGCAATATATTGTGATGCATTCCTTGCTGATTCGCATATCGATATGGATGATTATGTATTGATATGGCAGCAAATGCTCTGATGCAGTTTTGAAAAAGAAAAAATAGAAAAGACAATTTTAAGTTTAAAAGTTACAAAAATATTTTCTTTCCACCTAATAATAGCTCTGGGATCAGAAACTGAAATGTCTTAAGTCAGGGGTGCCCAGCCATGCTCCTGGCGATCGACTGTCCTGAGAAGTTTAGCTCCAATCCTAATCAAACACACCTGAAGCAACTAATTTAGGTCTTCAGGCTCACTTAAAAATTTAAGTTTCACAAAGGAGGTTAAGTGAAAACTCTGAGTATGTTTACCCTGAAATGAGGGAAACTCTAGGTTTTTCTGTTTCAGAATGGGAGGTTTGTCAAAGCTGAGAAAGCAGGGTAAGTCAAGCTCGTTTCTGAAAGAGAGGTAATTTACACTCAGAGTCAGTTACCATGGTAACTTACACTATGAACCTAACATGGTTGGGAGCAGGTTTTCTTCGATAAACCCAGAGTTTATTTCGGTCCCCCCCCCACTTTTTAAACACTTCATTAATGCACGCTGGAGAAATGCTCTTCTTACTAAATGTTTTTTTTTTCTTCTTTTTTTGCCCAAGTACAAATATATAATAAAGATTGATTTTCTATATAAGAAAATGATATAAGAAATTTTGTCTTGTTTCCTGGGGGGGGGTCTAAATTAAGTGCATTTTACTTAAGCAAAATTATATGCCAGTGTGGTAATAAAAATAATGTTAATGCAAATGTTAAACCTTATTCTGAGTGTCTATTACTAAGTGCAAATCTACTGTAGCTCCGCCCTCCATCGACACATAAGGTTAAATATGACACATGTGAATAACGGCTTCAGTGGTGTAGGCACTAGGCAGTAATGTTTTTGGCACGGAAACTAGCTTGTAACGTGATTGATTGGGTTAGAGTCCGGTTTTTGCCGAGCTCATTCTTCTCACTTTTCCCATCACATGTCACATTAGAATTTATTTTCAATAAAAATGAACAAAATGTTCTAAAAGTGGAAGTACAGTGCCTAACGAGTGTTTAATAATGATACAACTATTTATAATTGCAATAAATATAATAATTTACAATATGTTATTATTGCATCCTGTTAATGTAACAATACAGTGGTGCAAATGTATCTGCCAGTATAAAGTATAACTAGCATCTAATTATTATTTACACTTAGTCTGTTGCAAAGAACTCCTACTTTTATATGGTAAATAGAATATATCACGATTTTCACTGTACATTTTTTTCTGTAAATAGCATCTAGAGCTACTTGCACTTAGCCTACTGTAAATAGGATCTATCGCTAAGAAAGTATGTTAATTCCACTTAGTGTAAATAGCCACTGCCGTATTTTTCTTACTCTATTGGCAGATCATTTGTAAAATAAGAAAAATACACTTAAAATACTATTATTAATATGATTATCTTATATATATTTTTTGCCCATGAGATACCATAAAATGATTAGCTATTAATTCATTAATCTAATGTTCTGCCAGTTTTCACTACCTGTGATATTATAACACTGATAAGAATTACATTTCTATCGAGTGCATGCTCTTAACTCAGAGTCAGTCAATTTAGAGTTGATTAAACCAACTCATTTCAGCTGTTCTGTAACCGAAAACGTCCTTGGTTACTAACGTAACCTCGGTTCTCTCTAGAAGAGGGAAAGAGTACGGGAAAAGTCTCTTTTCACGAAATACTGAAGCAAAAAATTATCCTTAATTTTGAATTGTTGTAAAGCGCATTTGCAGCAGCACACAGCCATAGGCGAGACGGCTCGCTCACTCATTGGCTGCTCTGCGGCAACTGCACAAGCCTATCGAGCGCAGGCTGATGCAACATCCATGCCACTTCCCGCCGAAACGGGTGTGGCCTAGCCCTATAAAGGGAGCTCTAAACGGCTGACTCACCTCATTTATTTCATCGCCGAAGCGAACCAGAGTGAATCGTACGCACGGCAGAGAACGCAGTACTCGTTCCCTCTTCTAGAGAGAACCGAGGTTACGTTAGTAACCGAGTACGTTCTCTTACGAGAGTTCTCTCGTACTGCGTCTTAGCTAAGACGCTACGGGAACCCTATGTAAAGCGCCGTGCGCGCAGGGATCACACACCAATAAACCTGGAAGCAACGCCCAGGATTTACAGTGCACAGTCACCAGAGGGACTCACAGAGAGTCCAGAACAGGAGGGGGGGGGACCCTCCGTCCCATAACTAGCAGCGTCCGTAGACGCGGCAATATGACATCACACAGTAAAGGCAAGTCCTGACCAATGTGGTAACGCGGGTCTTACGCAATACTGCCCATATAACAGTCGGCAGCGCATAGCGCTTGCGATCTCAGAGTTCCAATCAGGGCCCTGATTCAAATATACAGACAGCAGCCCTGCTTGCAGGGCGGAAACCTCCAGGTTATAGAACCTGATAAATGTAGACGGCGAGGCCCACCCTGCCGCCATACATATATCCTGTAAGGAGATCCCACTAGACCACGCCCACGACGAGGCGACGCCTCTTGTGGAGTGTGCTCTGACGCCCAGTGGGCACTGAAGGCCCCTGGAAGCGTAAGCTAACGCTATGGCGTCAACTATCCATCTGGATAGGCTCTGTCTTGAAACAGCCATTCCCTTGGAACGTCCACTGAACGAGACAAACAGCTGCTCAGTCTGTCTAAAGACAGTGGAGCGAGACACATAAGCTCTTAAAGCCCTAACGGGGCAAAGAAGACTCGAGTCTCCATCCTCTCCTGACACCGACAGGCCAGACAGGGAAATAACCTGAGCCCGAAACGGCGCGTTGAGGGATTTCGGCACAAAACTCATTAGGCTCATAACTTCATTAGGCCCAAACTCCAAGCACGTCGGGCTCACCGAGAGCGCGTGCAGGTCACCCACATGCTTCACTGAAGCGAGAGCCAACAAGAACACTGTCTTGAACGACAGATGCTTGAGGCTAATCGTTTGGATAGGCTGGAAAGGGGAACCTTTTATGTCCTCCAAAACCGTCGAGAGGTCCCATACAGGGACTGACGGGGGTCTGGGAGGATTCAGCCTCCTAGCTCCTCTAAGAAAGCGGATGACCAAATCGTTCCTTCCTATTGACTGACCGAGCGTTGTCTCAGAAAACCATGCGATAGCCGCCACGTAAACTTTGAGCGTGGAGGGGGCTCTGCCCTTATCCAACAGCTCCTGTAGGAAGAAGAGAACCTCTGTCACCTCACAACTAAGGGGTGAACACCCCCGAGCTGTGCACCAGCTGGAGAACACCGACCACTTCGAGGCATACAGCCGTCGTGTCGACGGAGCTCTAGCCTGAGTGATGGTATTTAGCACTCCCACTGAGAGATCAGCGGGTAACTGTTGAGCGCCCACACATGGAGGGACCACAACTCCGGTTGAGGGTGCCAAATCGAGCCCCTGGCCTGCGAGAGGAGATCCCTCCTCAGCGGCACTGGCCACGGGAGCATTCTCCACTGCCAGCATTTCCAGACAGTTGATATGTTGGAGCTTTTCCCGTTCTGACCACAGGCCAAAGGACGGTCTGCCCTCGAGCAGCGCTCCCCATCCCGAAGTGGAGACGTCTGTCGACACCATCTTCACTTTCGAGGAAGTCCCCAGGCTTACACCTGATTGGTACCAGCTGTTCGCTGTCCAGGGTTTCAGGGCTGTAACACAGCTCTGATTGACCCTGAGACACAACCGACCGGATATCCACGCTCCGCGCAGTACTCGCGCTTTCAGCCAGAACTGCAGGGGGCGCATGCGGAGCAGGCCCAACTGAAGAACTGGAGATGCTGAGGCCATGAGACCTAGCATCTTCTGAAATTCTCTGAGCAAGAAGGTCACGCCGCAGCGGAGATAGCTCGCTGCGCGCTGAATGCCCAACGCGCGCTGTGGCGACAGCCGCGCCGTCATGGAATGTGAGTCCAGAGCTATACCCAAAAACAGTATCGTCTGACTGGGGTTCAGTGAACTCTTCGTCCAGTTGACACTGAGACCGAGTTTCTCGAGTAAAATGGCCCCGTGTTCCACGAGCTCTGATCGTGATTGAGCCAGAATCAGCCAGTCGTCCAAATAGTTCAGCGCTCGCTCCTCTCAGACTCAGAGGCATGCGAGTGCTGAACTATTTGGACGACTGGCTGATTCTGGCTCAATCACGTAAACGTACGAGGAGCCGTGGACAAGCCGAACGGCAGGACTGTATACTGGTATGTCTGGCCCTCGAAGGCGAATCTCAAGTATCGCCTGTGACGTGACGCTATCTGTATTTGAAAATAAGCGTCCTTCAGATCCATCGACATGAACCAGTCTCCTCTGCGAATATGCGCGAGGAGTTTCCTGGTCGTAAGCATTCTGAAACTGTGTTTCACCAATGCCTTGTTCAGCTGTCTTAGATCCAGTATGGGCCTGAGACCCCCTTTCTTTCTTGGGCACTAGAAAGTATCTGCTGTACAGCCCCCCTTCGCTCTGAGCTTGAGATACAGGCTCCACAGCTCCTTTGCTCAACAGTTTTGATATTTTGGCCCGAAGTAGGTGTGCTACTTCTGTTTTGACCGTAGTTTCGACGCACGCCAAAAAGCGCGGAGGGCGTCGAAAAAACTGTAGCGAGTAGCCTCTCTTTATAATGTCTAGCACCCAATCCGAAACCCCTGGAAGCGCTGACCATGCATCTGCATGAATGGCTAAGGGTTGGATGTGAAGCGCGCTCTGTTGACTGGGCAACGGCGGCGCTTCGATGTGCTGAAACATGGGCGTTATGCCTGTGGCGTTTTAGGCGGGGAGCGCCCTGATCACGGCACTGGCACTGAGGAGTGGGCACGTTTACTATGTAGTGCGCGCGATCGATCTGAGTCGACCTTATGGGCGCGAGCCCTGTGTGCAGGGCTGTGCTTATATGTGGAGATCGGCACTGAGGAGTGGGCATCGTCACTACATTTATAGCACCATCGGCCGTGGCCGGGACACCAGAAATTACACTATTTTCTGAAAATATCTGGGTAGCCGTGATAACGGCTTTTATGTGCAGGCAAGCGGGCAACTGTGCAGGCTTGCGCGTTGCAGAAAACGCTGAGACAGTCACAATTCCTGGAACTGAGACAGCCATAGATTAGCCATAAATGTCTCTCAGCCACAGTAGCGGAAGCCATAACCCGTCCCATGGCCTGTGCAGCGGACTTAGTAGTGCGGAGGGAGAGATCCGAAGCACTCCTCAGATCCGCAAGACAGATAGCTTCAGGTCCCATCTCATCCAGCTTGCGGAGGAGATCACCCTGGAAAATCTGCAGCGTGGCCATGGTGTGTAACGCAGACGCAGCCTGCCCAGCAGCAGAAAAGATCTGTGCGAGCAGAGATGACATCATGCGGCAGGCTTTCGATGGCAACGCTGCTTTCGTCCGCCGTCCAGCAGAGGGCGGGCAAAGGTGCGTGGCTATAGCCTGTTCCACCGGCGGAAGTGACTGGTAGCCTCTGTTTTTTAGCATCGTCCAGTGCGGAGAATGCTGGCGAAACAGACGAATGAGTTCGCGCCGAGTATGGAGCGTTCCAAGCTTTTGCCACTTCTTCATGAAGCTCAGGAAGAAACGGGGCGGGCTTTGAGCTAGGAGAAGTATGCTCATCCGGAAGAAAGCTACCATCCAGCCGGGAACGAGAGGGGGGCGCTGGTGCAGACCACTCGAAGCCGAGGCTCGTCGCAGCCAGCGTGAGCACTCGCATCAGCTCCTTCTCGATATCAGCCCGTCTGCTGGGCCTCTGAGCAGAAGGCGCGAGATCCCCGGAGCTCGCCCAACCCTCACTGCACGTAGCTAGCAGAGAGCACGTGTCCTCTTCCCCCGACGCGGCCCTGAGATCCACTTCCTCGGAAGATGCAGCAGCAGACAGCGGGCGCTGACCATCGGGAAGCGATGCAGGGGAGGCCGGTGAAGCAGGGAGAACCGGCGAGCTCGGTTGAGCTGGAGGCGGTTTCGGGATTCGCTAGGAGCGGCACTTTTTACGGCGCTGCGGCGCAGCGGGGGATGCAGGCTCGGAGAAGAATGCCAGGCGAGTCCTCAGAGGCACCATCGGCAGTAGCTCGCAGTGAGGGCAGCCGCCATCAGCGAGCGCGAGCGCTGCATGATCCTCACCCAGGCAGGAGACACAGATGACATGACGGTCTCCTTCGCTGAGCGGGGCTCTGCACAAGCCACACGAGGGCATCTTTAAAAAGACGCAGCTCTTTTACGGGTGTGTGTCGCAAGGGCGAACACACACGAGGATACAAAAAAGGATATAGGCGCCGGAACGCGCAGCAGGAACGGCAGTGGAAGGCGGCGTAGGCCAGCGGCTTCAGAAATGGCTCGTCCCGCTGAGATGCTATCTGACGGCGCTTGCTTCCTCTCGTGATCCAACGATGCGTGAGCTTCGCTGAAGAGATGAAAAATCAGGTGAGTCAGCCTTTTCGAGCTCCCTTTATAGGGCTAGGCCACACCCGTTTCGGCGGGAAGTGGCATGGAGGGCGCGAAGCCTGCGCTCGATTGGCTTGTGCAGTTGCCGCAGAGCAGCCAATGAGCGAGCGAGCCGTCTCGCCTATGGCTGTGTGCTGCTGCAAATGCGCTTTACAACAATTCAAAATTAAGGATAATTTTTTGGATCAGTATTTCGTGAAAAAAAAAAAAAAAAGTGAAAAGTGAAAGTGAAGTGACATTCAGCCAAGTATGGTGACCCATACTCAGAATTTGTGCTCTGCATTTAACCCATCCGAAATACACACACACAGAGCAGTGAACACACACACACACTGTGAGCACACACCCGGAGCAGTGGGCAGCCATTTATGCTGCGGCGCCCGGGGAGCAGTTGGGGGTTCGATGCCTTGCTCAAGGGCACCTAAGTCGTGATATTGAGGGTGGAGAGAGAACTGTACATGCACTCCCCCCACCCACAATTCCTGCTGGCCCGGGACTCGAACTCACAACCTTTCGATTGGGAGTCCGACTCTCTAACCATTAGACCACGACTTCCCCAAAAAAAAAAAAACCATCCTTGGGGCTGTCCAGGGCCAGCAACACGGGGCGCCGCGGTGAGCAGGCAGTCGAATCCCGGCCAGTCCCTATCGAGAAGGACCGGTCTTTTCCGAAAAGAGACTTTTCCCGTAGCGTCTTAGCTAAGACGCAGTACGAGAGAACACTTGTAAGAGAACTCAGAGTTTCCCATCTCAGGGTAAGTCAACTTAGAGTTCAAGTTTAAACTCAGAGTTGGTTGAACCTCCTTAGTGAAACGGGCCCCAGCTCTATTACTTTCAACTCTCTGTCCATTTAGAAACAAGGCATAATTTACTATTTCAGCATTAATCTATTATTTTAACCATCACTACTGTCTACTCTTGCACCTAATCAATAAGTCCACCTTAAATATTGATACAAAACATGAAACAACTGATACACTGGAATATAGTGATTAATATTATTATTACTGTTGCAGTTGTTGTTGTCTAAAATTGAACACCTTTGCAATGTAAACAAATGACAGGCTACCAAGTGTTATTCATATCCTTCACACTGCACTTTGATGTCAGGTGTCAGATGTCTATATATATATATATATATATATATATATATATATATATATATATTTGTGTCACATTTAAATATAATTATATTTTAATTCATTTCTTAATTGTTTTTATTTTTATAATGATAATTCAGAGAATGAGAACATCTGAATAAACCTTACCAGTGTTGTGATAATTATTTTTAAGGCAATCTATGTTTTAAAAAATAAATAAATACTGTAATATAATACTAGTTTAGTCAAATAACATAAAAAAGACCATACCCTTCGATGTCTGTGAAACTTTTCTCTCTCAAACAGCATGCTAACGTTACTCTACACTACAGACTACACACTGCAATATAAACATATCTGCATGTTCTCACATCACATCGTTCTTGTAAAATAATAATAAGTAAATAAACATAAAAATCACTTCGATGAAAATGAAACACCACTTACCAGCTCCCGCGGTGTTAATAATATCCTTTAGCAAATAAAAAATGCGCGTTCAGCTTGAGAGGAATCGTCCCGCTCGGAGGAGGTCGTCATCGTCAGGTGAAAGGTCATCATGTGGGTCATTTTATTTACGGCTAAATTATTATTAATAAATTTTACTAATATTTAGATTGGGCATGGGCAGGCATTCACAAAAGGGCATGTTATTACAAACAATTTGAGGAAAATTTGCTTTGACAAAATGGCACTTTGGCCACCAAGGGGCAAAGGGGCAGGTGCTCAAGCACCCAACGGCCCCCACCCTCCCTGCACGTGCCTGGGGTAGATCGACACCTATAGTGTCGACACAAGTTTCGAGTTTTTGACACACTAATGCTGCGAAACAGTGTTCCGGAGCATTGCTTGAAATGAGGCTGTCACATGACCTGTGCAAACAAAGCTATGTTACTTCACTCACACGTCATGCTAGGCTCAAACACAAAGCACATCGATTGCCCTGTCCAATATCCATGATCCATTTAGTGCAATGTTATTGTTATATCAGTCAGCATGCCTACAGTATATGTATGTAGTGTTTTATGTGATGTATTGTTGTTAATTGTAGTACTACTATTAAAAACAATGACATGTGAATGTCGGTTGACTGAATTAAAATTAAAACACCTTGCGGGCTCAACCACTGTTCCCAAAAAGGCTAAAAGTCCTTCCTTAACCACAAACATTTTTGCTGCTTGTAAACACCATCCTATGTTGTCAACAGCTCACATTGGCGAGAAAAAAAAATATTATTGCAAAATATAGTAAATGCAATAACTGAATATGTGTTTTTTAACAATGTGCATGTTATGTTCTTTTGTAAGATACAAAATGAAATGCAATGGGGGGGGGGGGGGGGCGCTAGTGAGCACCGTATGGAGTAGTCGTGTTTTTCCAGGGCTCCTCTCCACGTTTGAAATAATTTGGTCATATACTTAATATTTCACCTAATTTCCCGGTTTCGCCTAATAAATATTTTCATTTAAGTGCCTCGGGATGACAAAACCAAAATCTGAAAGAGGGAAGCGGCAAGAGAAAGCCTCAAGTGAGGCTGATGATGATGGCCAGCCATGTGCGGAGCTAGCTGCTGCAGCTCCGGAAGTAGCCAATGAGTCTGCTCTGGAGTACGAATCGAGCATCCTCGCAGCGATACGAAGTATGAGTAAGACGATGAATGACCGTTTCAACGACTTGGAGGCATCTTTGGCATCCACCCAGGCGACGCTGGCGAGTCTCGGTAACCGAATACAGGAGGTGGAAAATGCTAGCTCGGAGTATGACCACCGCCTCTCGCTTGTTGAGCAGCAATGTACGAAAATGCAGTCGGAAAACGAAATGCTTCGTTTGAAAGTAACTGATCTGGAGGCTCGCTCCCGGCGGCAGAATATTAAAATCGTCGGCTTGCCTGAAAAAATCGAGAACGGACATCCAACGGAGGTTTTAGTTCATCCCTGAGCTGCTGGGCGCTGACAACTTTCCCAAACTGCTGGAAGTGGACCGGGCTCATCAAATGGGAAGACGGCTCTCTGAGGACGATGCTAGCCCACGTGTAATGATAGCACGGATTCATCATTTCCAGCTGAAGGAGAAAATACTACAATGGGCCCGCCAGCAGTTTCCTCTGCGCTACAATGGCAAAGCGGTTCACTTTTTTCCTGATTACCCAGCGGAGGTGATGAAGCAACGATATTGATCCCGTCCGCAAACGACTCCGAGATGCAGGTGTGAGGAGCGGTTTCATCTACCCGGCACGACTGCAGGTTTCCAGTGACACCATGGACAGAGTTTTTTCGTCCCCGCAGGATGCTGAGACTTTTGCAGAGACTCTGTCTTGACTTTTGGTATGTGACTTTTATGCTGTTTGTACATCAACCGGGACATTTATATGACAGCTTGTAAGGTATGTGTGTATGTGCGTTAACATATATATTTTTCGCTGTTGATTTTCACAAACACTTGTCCTCATTAGTGGAGAGGACGCGGGGTCCCTGTGTTAACTTAGTGGCCGGTTAGTTGTTCCTGTATGGTCCGGCAGTCCCTAAGAGAGTATGTTGGGTTTGCAGTCTCACTTTGTTTAGGAAAGTGGGAGGGGGGTGATGTTCTTGCTCATTTTCATGTGTTCCTCTTGTCTTTCTCATTATTTTATTAGGGCATTTTATTTGTACGCTGCTACTATGCAAAATCTGTATTCATCCTGATACACTTTCGCCAGGTGGTGGCATCACTTTTACTAGTTGGAATGTGCACGGGCTGGGTCACGTTCTTAAGCGAGCTAAAGTGTTTTCTCATTTAAAATCTCTGTCTGCTGATGTAGTTTATTTGCAAGAAACGCATATCAGACCCACAAAGGAAAAGTTACTCAGATGTAGCTGGGCCAATCAGATTTTTCAGTCCACATTCTCCAGTAAAGCCCGGGGAGTGGCAATTCTGATCCGTAAGACTGTTCATTTTAGGCATGTTTCTACTGTGAGTGACCCAAATGGCCGGTTTATTTTGGTAACTGGCTACATTCACTCATTTCATGTTACGCTCCTTGATGTATACGGTCCAAATTTTGATGACCCAGCATTCTTCCATAAGATATTTAGTTCGCTGCCTGATCTCACGGATACACATTTAATTGTAGGCGGTGATTTCAATTGTGTGCTCGACAGCCGTTTGGATAGGTCAGCCCAGTCAAATCACTCATCTACCTCCTCCATGGTTTTAAATGACTTAATGTCTTCTATGAATCTAGTTGATATTTGGAGGCTTGGACATCCTACAGATAGAGATTATTCTTTTTTCTCACAAATGCATAAATCCTTTTCGAGAATAGATTATCTTTTAATTGACTCTAAATTGATATCCAACGTTATTGCTTAAAAATATCACAACATTCTCATTTCTGACCACTCTCCTACTTCATTGGTCCTTGATCTTTATTATAAAAAACAGCAGTTTACCTGGAGTCTCCACCCATCATTGTTTTCCGATGCATCATTCTGTCAATATATATCCACTAAGATTTCAGAATTCCTAGAGAGTAATGACAATTCGGAAGTCACAGACTCCACTTTATGGGAAACTTTTAAAGTTGTGATTCGGGGTCACATAATATCTTTTGAATCTTCTCTGAAAAAGGAATGGCGAAAGCGACTGTCAGAAATCAAAATTGAACTATCGCAGTTGGAACTTGTCTATAGGACTTCCTCCAGCCCTTCCACCTTACAAAATATTCTTAAACTCAAATATGAATATAACACTATACTTTCCAGTCAGATATGCGATCAATTGTTTAAGATCAGGCAGAAACACTTCGAGTTGGGGGATAAGCCCCATAAACTGCTGGCCCAACAGTTGAGAGGCCCTGCAAGCTAGTAGAGCCATTCATAAGATTAAATCAAAGACTGGAGATCTAGTTATTGATCCTAAAGAGATAAACAATCGTTTTAGGTAATATTATGAAAAGTTATATATGTCAAAAGCAAAAGGGAATGTTTCTGATTGGATGGATCATCTAAGACTCCTTAAAATAAGTGCGGCTGCTCGTGAAGCTTTGAATTCTGACATTACCACGCAGGAGATTCTGGATGCTTTAAAATCATTTCCCAATGGCAAGGCTGCTGGCCCAGATGGTTTCGGAATTGAACCGTATAAAAATTTTCTATGAAGATTGCTCCTCTTCTTTTGAGGATGTTCAATCATTCATTTGGAACCCAGAAATTTCCACCCACATTGTATGAAGCTAATATTTCACTGTTATTAAAAGAAGGTAGGGACGAAACTGAACCTTCATCGTTTCGTCCTATCGCACTACTGAACTCAGACATTAAAATTTTTACCAAGTTATTAGCAAATAGGTTAAATAAATATATATCATCCATCATTCACACTGATCAAACTGGCTTTGTCCCAAATAGATTTTCCTTCTTTAATGTCAGAAGATTGATGAATATAATGTATCATAGGTATAGTAAGGGCTCGAAGGTGGCTGCCCTTTGCCTAGATGCGGAAAAGGAATTTGATCAAGTAGAATGGGCATATATGGTAAAGGCCTTGGAGGAGTTTGGATTTGGTCGTCAATTTGTATCGTGGATTACAATGCTATATGCTCATCCATCTTCCTCCATTCTCACGAATCAAGAAAGATCATTGCCGTTCGGATTACACCGCGGGACACGCCAGGGCTGCCCCCTCAGCCCATTGCTCTTTGCCATTGCCATTGAGCCTCTTGCCATTAGTATCAGGAATCATCCTTCTATTGAACCCATCCGACTGGGTAATGTGGATGACCATATTTCCCTATACGCGGACGATGTTGTTCTTTTTATATCAACCAGTTCCTGTATTGCTGGATCTTATTAAAACATTTGGTGAAGTTTCCGGATATACAATTAACTGGCAGAAGAGTGAGTTCATGTCACTGGGCGCGGATCTCAACATTGAATTTTTGCATAATCTCACGTTCAAAATTACAAACAGGCTGAAGTATCTTGGTGTAGTTTTGCCGAAAGACCCTAAACTAATTTTTAAGATGAATTTTCTTGAGAAACTGGAGAAACTGAGGAGGGACATTGAAAAATGGAGGACTCTTCCTCTTTCTATGGTGGGTCGTATAAATGCCATCAAGATGGTTTCCCTGCCGAAGTTCTTGTATCTTTTTCAAAATTTACCTATTTTTTTGGCACGATCTTTTTTCAAATCTTTGGATTTGATAATTCTTCCTTTTATTTGGGGCTTTAAAGCACACAGAATTTCAAAATGGCATTGATGGCTTGATGGCATTTATTTTTATGGGGAAGTCGTGGCCTAATGGTTAGAGAGTCGGACTCCCAATCGAAAGGTTGTGAGTTCGAGTCCCGGGCCAGCAGGAATTGTGGGTGGGGGGAGTGCATGTACAGTTCTCTCTCCACCTTCAATACCACGACTTAGGTGTCCTTGAGCAAGGCATCGAACCCCCAACTGCTCCCCGGGCGCCGCAGCATAAATGGCTGCCCACTGCTCCGGGTGTGTGCTCACAGTGTGTGTGTGTGTTCACTGCTCTGTGTGTGTGCATTTCGGATGGGTTAAATGCAGAGCACAAATTCTGAGTATGGGTCACCATACTTGGCTGAATGTCACTTCACTTTTTTTTTTCACTTTAAAAACTCATTTACGTAAACCAGGGAAAATGGTTGGGTTAGGACTGCCGAATTTTCTGCATTATTACTGGGCAGCGAATGCTAGAGCCCTGGTTTATTGGCAGGAAGGATATAATATGGAGGTATCTGCCGAGACTCCCCCCTGGGTTGCCATTGAAATGAGTGATGTCAAAAATATAGCTCTCTTCCGGCACTTCTTTTCTCAACACCCAGACCTCCTGCAACTGTTAAGATGGATAATATGATTATCTTTAATTGCTTAAAAATATGGCAGCAAATTAGAAAGGACTGCAGACTACCAGACACTTCTATCCATGCTCCAGTATATCGCAATTATGCATTCTCTCCATCCCTCTCGGACGGGTCTTTTAACAGTTGGAGGCTAAAGGGTGTGGTCACTTTGAAAGACCTGTAAGTTAATAAACTTTTGTCTTTTTGTCTTTTATGACAGGGTTCTGGAATGTTCCAGAAATCTCTAAAATATTACAGGATATTACAGAATGCTGCAGAAATGTATAGAATGTTCCCATTCTTGCAAAAGCAAAATCTATTTAAAAAAAATGCAAAGTTATATACACATATGCTTATTAAAAAGACAATTAAACCTTACAATGACATTCCAATGAACAAAACATCTCAATTATACAGTTGGTGTAAGAATTTTTTTTGACCACCAGATGGCAGGGTAGAGCACTGTGTCAAAAGCTTGAAGCATCAACACAGTTTGTACTGCTTCAAAAGCCTCGTTCGGAACATCCCTACTGATGCGTGGTTTATTTGCAGGGTTGTTGGAGATCTGAGACCAGGAACGGAGGAGAACGATGTTGTAGAATTGTCTGAGAATCGTCAGATCTAGAGGTACGTACACACAGGCAAGTAGTGCACATAGTCTGGGAACAGTTCAGGAATGTGAACGGTAGACCAGACCATGAGTGACTGAGAGGAGCTTGTTCTTTAAAAGTTGTCTTGATTGGAGACAGCAGGTGCAGGTGATCAGAATTCAGGTGAGTGCAATCTGGTGTGAGTGGTGGCTGATGATTGTGGTGACAGTGGAGGGAATGACTGCGTGGATTTGGTGATATTACCCCCCTCCAGGAGTGGCTCCTGACACCCTCATTTGGTTAAGGTGGCAACCACAGCCTCTGGGTGCGGGATGATTAGGATGGGTGCGATGGAAGACCTCTAAAAGCATGGGATCTAGGATGTCATCCCGGACCCCCAGGATCATTCCTCTGCTCCCTATCCTTCCCAGTCAACCAAGTACTCTAGCTGGCCACCCCGCTACCGTGAGTCTAGGAAATCTCTGACCTCATAGACGGATGGTTGGTCCAGGATCTCTGGAGGAGGAGGTTTGTCCGGCGCGGTTGGTCCTGGTGCAGAAGGAGAGAAGGGTTTGAGGAGGGACACATGAAAGGTGGGGTGAATTCTGTACCTGGGTAGAAGTTGGAGATGGTAGATGACCTCATTAATCTGCCTTTGTATCTTAAACGGACCAATGTAGCAGGGACTCATACCCTTTCTCCAGGATGGTAGTTGGGAGTGGAGGAACACCAGTCATATGAAAATGTCTTCTGCCTCAGCACTACACGTTGCAGGTGAATGTGAGCCCACACTCTGCGTCTCACTGTCTGAGACGATGTCTTATAGAATTCGATAGTTCCCAAATGAATGTATGAACAGAATTCCAGCAGTTTTCAGTGCAATTGCAGTTTGCAATCTTGAGAGGGGAACCAGCTTTCAGGTCTTCGAAAAACAATCTACTGCCACAAAGATACAAATGTTTCTGTCAGAGTTGGGAAGTTCTGTCACAAAGTCAATAACAATGTGTGACCATGACCGATGAGGTATGGATAAGAGCATGAGCTTGCCTATGGGGAAGTGACAAGGAGTCTTGGATTTGGCACAGACTGAGCAATTTCGAACGTACCTAATGATATTACAGAACATACTGGGCAACCAGTGCCGAGCTTGGAGAAGTGACAGGGTCTTTTGGGTGCCTGGATGTCCAGAGCCATTGGTACATTGTGAACTGACCTCACCTCTTCCACTGGGAGGCCCAGGTTCGTTCAGGGTGGCAGTTCTGATGTCCCTGTTGAGGTACCATTGGATCGGACTTACATTCAGGGCTGGAAGGAGAATCAGCTTGGGGTAAGAAGGTGAATCAGGAGAGTGCAGGCGTGACAGGGCATCGGCTTAACAGTTGCTATTTCCAGGAATGTAAGTTATGGAAATGTTGAATCGGGTGAAGAACAAAACTCAGTGAGCTTGGCGAGGATGGAGCCTCTTAGCATCATGGAGATATTGGAGATTCTTATGGGTGGATAGCTCCCTCCAGCCAGTGCCGCCACTCTTTCAGGACAAGCTTGATGGCAAGTAACTCTGATATCATAATTTTGTTCTGCTGGGGTCAGTTTCTTGGAGTAGAATGTGCAAGGTGTGGAAGCTCACCACTTCTTGGGAGAGCTCAGGCCCAACTCCTGTGGTGGAAGCATCCACTTAAAATCACAAACGGAATGTGTGGTCCTCAATGGCAAAGAATGGGGTCCATGCAGAAAGCTGTCTTGAGTTCTTTAAAGGCTTTGTGGGCACTGGAAATCAAAGAAATCTCTGAAGTTCTTTCACAGACTGGGGACGAGGCCACTCCTTGATGGCATTTTATCCTTCAACGGACGGACGTTTTATCATAATTAACATTTCAATTAAAAACAACTCAGTCACAATTTATATGGCCCAAATTTATATGGACATTTATATGGCCCAAATACAGATGACACATCTTTTTTCAGAATTTTTTCTCTTCCATTTCAAATATTTCTAATTGTCCAATCGTAATAGCAGGTGATTTCAACACAATTTAAGATCCAACTACAGATAGATGTAACAACATTGACAATAAACGCATCTGGAAATCTGCAGAAACCATAAAACAGTTCATGTGGGATCTTGGTCTTGGCGATAGTTGGCGCCTTCAGCATCCGGACATTAAAGCATTCTCTTTTTTTTCACCAGTTCATCATTCATATTCTCGCATTGACTTTTTTCTCACCAGTAAATCTATTATATCCAATATTTCCGAATCAAAGATCCACCCAATAATCATTAGTGATCATGCTCCATTAACATTAAAATATGAATATAACCACTGCACATAAACCCATTTCTAGATGGCGATTCAATACCTCACTTCTACAAGACCACGATTTCAACAGCTACTTTGAAAGAGAGTGGGCTTGCTTTCTAGAGATGAATGACTCCCCGGAAACACCCCATCTCTTCTATGGGAAGCAGGAAAGGCAGTATTAAGAGGCAAAATAATTTCATATTCCACTTACAAAAAAATGAAAGAGAAAGAACAACAAGATGAACTAGAACAGAAAATTAAAGAACTAGAAGACATCAACATAAATAACCCAACAGAAGAAACACAGAATATGTTAAGAAAATATAAATCGCTATTAAATAAACTAATTAATATACATACTCAATTCCTTATTCAAAGACTACGACAAGAACACTTCCATCATAGTAATAAATCTGGTAAATACCTGGCTAATCAAATCAAACACAATAAAGAAAAAACAACTATATCAGTCATTAAGGACTCAGCAGGGACAACTCACCAGAAGAATTAAATCAAATCTTTCAAACATTTTACAGTAAACTATATTCCCCTGAAAAGAACCCATCCCAGGATGACATAAATCTGTTTCTTAGCAATATCAACTTACCTCAACTTAACAAAAAGCAAATAGATACTCTAGAATTGCCTTTATCAGAACAAGAACTTTATAATGCTCTTAAACACATGCCCAACAATAAATCACCAGGTCCTGATGGCTTCCCTGCTGAGTTCTACAAACAATTTTGGTCTATCTTATCACCACTCTTCTTCCGGCTGATATGCGAATCAAGACAAAAATCAAAACTTCCAGACACCATGAACACAGCCACATTTGCAGTCCTCCTCAAACCCAAAAAGGATCCAACATTACCGTCACGTTATCGCCCAATCTCGCTAATTAACGTAGATACTAAAATAATTGCTAAAGCTCTTTCCCATAGAATAGAAAAAACCATGCCAACTATAATCCATCCAGACCAAACTGGTTTTATTAAAGGTAGACAAGCATCAAACAATACCCGCAGACTCATAAACCTAATTCACCACTCATCAATAAACAAAAACAAATCTGTCATAGTCACTCTTGATGCGGAAAAAGCATTTTATAAAGTAAACTGGAAATTCCTGTTTTCCACTTTGGAGAGGTTTGGTTTTGGGGAGTCATTCATTAACTGGGTTAAAATTCTCTACACATCACCCTCAGCCACTGTCATTACTAACGGACTAACATCACGGAGCTTCACTCTACACCGGGGAACTAGACAAGGATGCCCACTCTCTCTATCTCTATTCACCATATTCATCGAACCGCTTGCAGCAGCTATCCGTCAAAACAACGACATCAAAGGAATTCAAACATTAAACATACACCATAGAATAAGTCTTTACGCTGATGATAAATTATTATACTTACAAAACCCCCAAAAATAATTTCAAAAAACAATAAAACTCATTGATACCTTTTCAAACATTTCTGAATACTCAATTAACTGGAATGAATCGGCTATACTTCCATTAAATTCCGCCAGTGTGGATGTGACATCCCAAACATCACAAATCCCTTTGTGCACCAATTACATCACATATTTGGGAATCAATGTTTCCGCCAAGCTGTCAGAGTTGTTTGTACTTAACTATACCCCATTAATTAAAAAAATAGATGACGATCTTCAACGTTGGATGAAATTACCATTATCAATCATGGGCAGAATATCAGTAGCAAAAATGTCTATACTCTCAAAAATAAACTACTTGTTTTCAATGATTCCAACACAGCCCACTCGTATCTGGTTCAAATTTTTAGATTCAATTATTACAAAATTTTACTGGAAAAATAAGACCCCAAGAATTAAATAAACAACCCTACAGAAACCAAAATCACAAGGTGGATTAGAGGCACTACATTTTTATAATTATTTTCTGGCAAATCAACTCCAAAACATATATAAATGGATTCAACCCGACTCTTCAGAATACACATGGCAAGATATTGAACAATCAATCTGCAAGGACATTAGCATCTCAGAATTACCTTTTCACAGTCAAACAATCAAAAAACATCATTGTTTTAAAATGCCAACAATAGAAGCAACTCTGACAGCCTGGTAGAAGTTCCATCAGATCACAAATTCCCCACTCGTACCATGTAAATAGACCCCAATTTGGAATAACCCAGATTTTTTAGCTAACAAGAAGCCACTAAACTTTCGCACATGGGCAGATAAGGGAATCACACAACTACAGCATATTATTAATAATAACAACCTGGCACCTTTTTCCCATATAACCCAGACATACAGCATTGGGAGTAATTGCTTCTTGGAATATTTACAAATCAAATCGTCAATTAAATCAAAATTACTTAACCGACGAATCAATCTAGACCTTTCCCCTCAAATCTCTTGAGTTTATTAATATATCTTCCTCCAAAAAATTACTCTCCAAAATATACAAAATGATATCAAAAGCAGACAACGCATTAGCTCTACCTACCACTAAATGGGAATCAGACTTATCCATTACTCCCAATGCTGATTTTTGGACTCAAATTTGCAAAAACATATACTCCATGACTAAAAATGCTAACTTACAACTCATACAGTATAAAGTACAACCCGAATTCCGGAAAAGTTGGGACGTTTTTTAAATTTTAATAAAATGAAAACTAAAGGAATTTCAAATCACATGAGCCAATATTTTATTCACAATAGAACATAGATAATGTAGCAAATGTTTAAACTGAGAAATTTTACACTTTTATCCACTTAATTAGCTCATTTAAAATTTAATGCCTGCTACAGGTCTCAAAAAAGTTGGCACGGGGGCAACAAATGGCTAAAAAAGCAAGCAGTTTTGAAAAGATTCAGCTGGGAGAACATCTAGTGATTAATTAAGTTAATTGATATCAGGTCTGTAACATGATTAGCTATAAAAGCTTTGTCTTAGAGAAGCAGAGTCTCTCAGAAGTAAAGATGGGCAGAGGCTCTCCAATCTGTGAAAGACTGCGTAAAAAAATTGTGGAAAACTTTAAAAACAATGTTCCTCAACGTCAAATTGCAAAGGCTTTGCAAATCTCATCATCTACAGTGCATAACATCATCAAAAGATTCAGAGAAACTGGAGAAATCTCTGTGCGTAAGGGACAAGGCCGGAGACCTTTATTGGATGCCCGTGGTCTTCGGGCTCTCAGACGACACTGCATCACTCATCGGCATGATTGTGTCAATGACATTACTAAATGGGCCCAGGAATACTTTCAGAAACCACTGTCGGTAAACACAATCCGCCGTGCCATCAGCAGATGCCAACTAAAGCTCTATCATGCAAAAAGGAAGCCATATGTGAACATGGTCCAGAAGCGCCGTCGTGTCCTGTGGGCCAAGGCTCATTTAAAATGGACTATTTCAAAGTGGAATAGTGTTTTATGGTCAGACGAGTCCAAATTTGACATTCTTGTTGGAAATCACGGAAGCCGTGTCCTCCGGGCTAAAGAGGAGGGAGACCTTCCAGCATGTTATCAGCGTTCAGTTCAAAAGCCAGCATCTCTGATGGTATGGGGGTGCATAAGTGCATACGGTATGGGCAGCTTGCAGGTTTTGGAAGGCTCTGTGAATGCTGAAAGGTATATAAAGGTTTTAGAGCAACATATGCTTCCCTCCAAACAACGTCTATTTCAGGGAAGGCCTTGTTTATTTCAGCAGGACAATGCAAAACCACATACTGCAGCTATAACAACAGCATGGCTTCGTCGTAGAAGAGTCCGGGTGCTAACCTGGCCTGCCTGCAGTCCAGATCTTTAACCTATAGAGAACATTTGGCGCATCATTAAACGAAAAATACATCAAAGATGACCACGAACTCTTCAGCAGCTGGAAATCTATATAAGGCAAGAATGGGACCAAATTCCAACAGCAAAACTCCAGCAACTCATAGCCTCAATGCCCAGACGTCTTCAAACTGTTTTGAAAAGAAAAGGAGATGCTACACCATGGTAAACATGCCCCGTCCCAACTATTTTGAGACCTGTAGCAGATATCAAAATTGAAATGAGCTCATTTTGTGCATAAAATTGTAAACTTTCTCAGTTTAAACATTTGCTATGTTATCTATGTTCTATTGTGAATAAAATATTGGCTCATGTGATTTGAAAGTCTTTTAGGTTTCATTTTATTGAAATTTAAAAAACGTCCCAACTTTTCCGGAATTCGGGTTGTACTTCACAGAACTCATCTAACTGGGCAGAAATTATTTAAAATGGGTTTCACCTCAGAGACATGTTCACATTGCACACAAAACACTCCTGACACTTATCTTCACGCCTTATGGCATTGCACCTCAATTAAAACATTTTGGGAAAAGGTTACCGACTCACTCTCCAACTTTATGGGATGTCACATCCCACTGTCTCCCTCTCTCTGCATACTATGTGACATATCCACAATAGATATAAATAATTCAAATGGTCAATTACTATTGGTGTTCCTAACTATCGCCAAGAAAACTATCCTCATGAACTGGAAATCAAGAAATACCATTTACATTTCATTGTGGAAAAACTTATTAACAGAATACATCTCTATTGAAGATCCTCTTTGTCTGGAGTCATTCCCCAACAACACCTTCATCAGTACTTAAACAAGAGGTGGTGGGGGGGGGGGGGGGGGGGGTTAGGGAGAGATAGAAATTGTGCCTGATACTTAAATTAAATATCCAAGAGAAGGGAAAAGGGGGAGAGAGGGAGGGGGAATGGAGGGGGAGGAGGATTATTATTATTATTATTATTTTTTGTCCTCTTCCTGATTTCCCAACCTCCCCTCACCTCTTCATTACTATCATTAATATCATTACTATCATTAATATTATTACTTATACTAGTGTTTTTATTATTATTATTACTGTTCTGATTTATCCTTCTGTTATCTTATCATTACTATCAAGTAATTATACAATTGTCATTATTCAAGTTGCTGATGTAGTAGCAGTTAACGTAGTAGTAGAGATTGTAGTAGTAGTTGTGGTTGTAGTGGTAGCAGTTATTGTAGAAGTAGAGATGGTAGTAGTAGTCGTGGTTGTTGAAGTAATAGTTGTAGCAGTAGACATTGTAGTAGTATTAGTAGTCACTCCTTACCACTGATTGATTTCTTTATATTTGTTTTATTTATATCTGATATTTGTTTTCATATACTGACTTATACATGTTTATGTATGTATGTTTATTTGTATATATATAGCTTCCTTTTGTTTTTCCAAAGTATGTACTGTGACACGTCCACCCAGTTACCTTTACATGCACACACGCACACACACAAACGCACGCATTTGTTAGTTCCTGACTGTATTGATTTTGTTTTGCTTGTTTGTTTTGCTGTTTGTTTGTTTGTTTGTTTGTTTGTTTTCCTTGTTTGTGATCCAAATTTATGTACATTTTGCATATTCTAATTAAAAAAAAAAATTGCTCTTGAGAAATTTTATGTTTGTAGATCTGCTGAACTACCAGAGTCTCGTCACGTCTCAGCCGAACTCTCTGAGCGCTCGACGGAGGCTCACGGAGGCCACCCTTAACCTGTTCATTTTCTCTGTTTCAGACTTGCCTAACCAGAATTGCTCTCCTGTGTCATCGATCCCAGTGTGGTGGTCTTCTGCGCCGTCCTAGTGGGCTTCTGTCTCTACAGCACGGCTGTGGTGGTCTTCTGCGCCACCCTTGTGGGCTTCTGTCTCGATCGCACGGCTGTGGTGGTCTTCTGCACCACCCTGGTGGGCTTATGTCTCGACCGCACGGCTGTGGTGGTCTTCTGCACCGCCCTGGTGGGCTTATGTCTCGACCGCACGGCTGTGGTGGTCTTCTGCGCCACCCTTGTGGGCTTATGTCTCGACCGCACGGCTGTGGTGGTCTTCTCCGCCACCCTTGTGGGCTTATGTCTCGACCGCACGGCTGTGGTGGTCTTCTGCACCGCCCTGGTGGGCTTCTGTCTCGACCGCATGGCTGTGGTGGTCTTCTGCGCCGCCCTGTTGGGATTCGGTCTCGACTGCACGGCTGTGGTGGTCTTCTGCGCCACCCTTGTGGGCTTATGTCTCGACCACACGGCTGTGGTGGTCTTCTGCGCCGCCCTGGTGGGATTCTGTCTCGACCGCACGGCTGTGGTGGTCTTCTGCGCTGCCCTGGTGGACTTCTGTCTCGACCGCACAGATGTGGTGGTCTTCTGCACAGCCCTGGTGGGCTTCTGTCTCAACCGCACAGCTCCAGTTCCACCTGATCCACCCCAGGATACATGCCCTGTCGGCTCGGCCCTGGGCCCCGAACTTTCTACTCCCTCCCGGTCTTGTGTTTTATTTCTTGTTTTTTTTTTTTGGTTTCTCTCTGTTTCCTTCTGTGGACCTGGCCCTCCGTCCCTCCCCCTTGTCCTCCACCAGTCCTCCTCCCTCCTGGTTTCCTTGTTGTTGTTTTTTTTTTGTTTTTGGCACTTCCTGTCTCTGTTTCCCTCTATTACCTGACCCTCCGTCTCTCCCCCTGGTCCTCCGCCGGTCCACCTCCCTCCTGGTCTCCTTGTTTTTGTTTTCTGCACTTCCTGTCTCTGTTTCCCTCTGTTGCCTGTCCCTCCGTCCCTCCCCCTGGTCCGCCGCCGGTCCACCTCCCTCCTGGTCTCTGTGTTGCTTGGATTGTTCTTGTGTTCGGGTGGAGCATCTGGTAGCTGCTCTGTAGAGGAGGGAGTAATGTCACGGTGTCTGGTCTGTGTTTCCCTGGGTGTCCACTAGTGGTCTCACTTCCCCATAGGCACCTCACCGCAGCGCTCGACGGAGGCTCACGGAGGCCACCCTTAACCTGTTCATTTTCTCTGTTTCAGACTTGCCTAACCAGAATTGCTCTCCTGTGTCATCGATCCCAGTGTGGTGGTCTTCTGCGCCGTCCTAGTGGGCTTCTGTCTCTACCGCACGGCTGTGGTGGTCTTCTGTGCCACCCTTGTGGGCTTCTGTCTCGACCGCACGGCTGTGGTGGTCTTCTGCACCGCCCTGGTGGGCTTATGTCTCGACCGCACGGCTGTGGTGGTCTTCTGCACCGCCCTGGTGGGCTTATGTCTCGACCGCACGGCTGTGGTGGTCTTCTGCGCCACCCTTGTGGGCTTATATCTCGACCGCACGGCTGTGGTGGTCTTCTGCACCGCCCTGGTGGGCTTATGTCTCGACCGCACGGCTGTGGTGGTCTTCTGCGCCACCCTTGTGGGCTTATGTCTCGACCGCACGGCTGTGGTGGTCTTCTCCGCCACCCTTGTGGGCTTATGTCTCGACCGCACGGCTGTGGTGGTCTTCTGCACCACCCTTGTGGGCTTCTGTCTCGACCGCATGGCTGTGGTGGTCTTCTGCGCCGCCCTGTTGGGATTCGGTCTCGACTGCACGGCTGTGGTGGTCTTCTGCGCCACCCTTGTGGGCTTATGTCTCGACCACACGGCTGTGATGGTCTTCTGCGCCGCCCTGGTGGGCTTCTGTCTCGACCGCACGGCTGTGGTGGTCTTCTGCGCTGCCCTGGTGGGCTTCTGTCTTGACTGCACAGATGTGGTGGTCTTCTGCACAGCCCTGGTGGGCTTCTGTCTCAACCGCACAGCTCCAGTTCCACCTGATCCACCCCAGGATACTTGCCCTGTCGGCTCGGCCCTGGGCCCCGAACTTTCTACTCCCTCCCGGTCTTGTGTTTTATTTCTTGTTTTTTTTTTGGTTTCTCTCTTTTTCCTTCTGTGGACCTGGCCCTCCGTCCCTCCCCCTTGTCCTCCACCAGTCCTCCTCCCTCCTGGTTTCCTTGTTGTTGTTTTGTTTTTGTTTTTGGCACTTCCTGTCTCTGTTTCCCTCTATTACCTGACCCTCCGTCTCTCCCCCTGGTCCTCCGCCGGTCCACCTCCCTCCTGGTCTCCTTGTTTTTGTTTTCTGCACTTCCTGTCTCTGTTTCCCTCTGTTGCCTGTCCCTCCGTCCCTCCCCCTGGTCCGCCGCCGGTCCACCTCCCTCCTGGTCTCTGTGTTGCTTGGTTTGTTCTTGTGTTCGGGTGGAGCATCTGGTAGCTGCTCTGTAGAGGAGGGGGTAATGTCACGGTGTCTGGTCTGTGTTTCCCTGGGTGTCCACTAGTGGTCTCACTTCCCCATAGGCACCTCACCGCAGGCACTACATTTCCCACAAAGCCTTGTCCCTTAATCACGGTAATTGCACACCTGTTAATTGCACTCAGGTGTCTTCACTTTCATAGTCATTATCCTGTCTATTTAAACCTGTCTGTTTTCTCTCTGTGTCATGGAGTCCTTACTTTCCGTCACCTGGTTTCCTCGCGTTCCTTGTATTCCGAGTTTCTTGTTTCCTGTTTGTTTGTTTCTGGACTGATTTTTGGTTATGACCCCTTGCTTGTTTTGATTCTGATTTTTGGATTACCCATTAAACACACACTGCTCTTGGATCTCTCGCCTCCTGTGTCCTGATCGTTACAAGTACACACAGGTAAGTGGTGCACATAGAGTCTGGGAACAGTTTAGGAATGTAAACGGTAGACCAGACAATGAGTGACTGTTGCCAACTGCTTTCAATTAAAAGTAGCTAAAACTGATAGCTAAATGTCACTAGATGACATCATAATGGCACATTCACTGATCTATATAAAAATGAATGTAGATCAGTGTGCAAGATGAGAACTTAGATGAGGTTTGTCCAAGTTGCTATATTTGTCCCTAAACTAAAGTCACTAAATCTCGCTACACAGTAGCTAAACTGGCAACACTGATGAGTGACTGAGAGGAGTGGGTTCTTAAAGGTGGCTTGATTGGAGACGGCAGGTGAGGGTGAACAGAATTCAGGTGAGTGTGATCTGGTGTGAGTGGTGGCTGATGATTGTTGTGATGGTGGATGCAGTGAATTGGATTTGCTGACAGGCAGATAATGACTTAAGCCTGTGTTATACTTTCTGAGTCCACTAGGGTCCGCTATGCAAGCCGTGATGTAAAAATCCTCATCAGAGAGTGTGCACGGAGGCTTTGAGCAGACGACCGTGTGCTTCCCATTTTTTGTGACAGTGCATCAGTAGGTTTTAAAAGCATCACTGTACATGCGCAGGCAATGTGAAGATGCCCATTGCTGCTCGAACCTGTAGAATTTGTCAATAAAACAATATATAGACAGCTAGATGTGCAATAATAATTTGTGGAGCGGGCCATCAACTTACGCTTTCAGTAGTATAATAAGTAGTCCGGACTGCGGAAAATATAACACAGGCTTTAGTTTACACCCTGGCTTTCTCAAGCCAACACAATTAAGCATTTGGATAAATTGGTAACAATTTGCAATAAGTTGTTCTGCTTACTTAAGCCTAAGTTTTTCTAGACTAATAGATTCTGTAACAATTATTGTTTTTAGTTCATGATATCTAATGCATTAACCAGCATTAACCATATCATTGTTTTTTTTTTATGTTATTGCATAACATTTGTATATATGAGTGCTAAGCGTTGGGAAATGTGTGAAATAAGGCCCTGCACTGGTCAACAGTCAGTTTCCCTCCCATGCACTGCCCTCTATTGTCAAACAACCATTGATCACCCTGACAAAGTGTCTAATGGCTATTCCCAAATAGACAAGATACACATCAAGCAGGTATATCGCCATGGCTACGGAGCAGCATTCAAGAACAGCCTGTCGAAGGAGACCAGCGGGAAGAGCTGCGTGGGGAGACGCTAAAGGCCGCCACTCACCTTTGACATGGACCCATGAATGTGAGTTTGTTTTCCGATTGCTACGGTTCATCTTCACGTGGAGGCGGACAAACAGTGGTAAACAGGCAGCTAGCGGTTCAAAGCCAGAACAGAAAGGCCGGGTCCCCACTTCAGCTGTGTTCACATGAGAATCAATCTGTTTTGAGTCTTTGAAGAGCACGGAGGATAAAGGAATAATAGGGGTCTGCTCTGAAAGGAAAACAAGAAGTGAGGCTGAAAGAATCTCTTGCTCTGGCTAGTGCTTCTCTCCATTTGGATGCTTATCTGAGACATATTTTTTGTGTAATAAATGATCAGTTCTTTCAATACTTCTGGAAAACATGCTTGATACAAAACATTAGATTGAACATGGGTTCAAACAACCAGTAGTTTTAACTGATGCTTCCACAATATCCAAATAAATATTTAATGTTGCATCTGTGAACTTTAAAACACAATACAAATGAGACATAAGTAAACATATGCACATTCATAAGACATGCAGAAAGTAACTGGATTGAGTAGTGGGGTTTATGGACCTAAAATGGTATCAAAGCAGTGTAAATGAAAAATACAGAGGAAACACTGCAAAAAAAAAATCAAAGAAAATTTAAATGACTCCATGGTCTCTTTTTTCTCACATAATAAAAAAAATATTTCATCTTCATTTATTTATTTTATTTATTTGCCAAGTAGCCATCGAATATCTTTTGTGTCGAGGTCCTAAACCCTCGCTTTGCACTAATGAACAACTGACTGTAAAAAAAAAGTCTTTATTTTATATTTTTTGTTTAAATTGGGAAGCAGAGGTGTCAGTCTCTCTGGTTATGACCCATCATATGTTCCTCCAGGCTGCGAGGTTTCAAGGCTTTCGGGCATCAAACAGTCATCAGGCGCTGTAGTCTGATTGAAAGGAATGGTGTTTTATTTGTGTTCCTTTCTGAAGGAAAACGCTGATTTCTGTCACAAGAGAGCACTAGGACAATATGAGAGGAGGAGAGAAACACCTCTCAGCCTTTTTTATTTCAACGTCAACACGCTCAGACAACAGCGGCCTTTCAACTAATTAAGCTGTTTTAAAGAGGGCTGGTCAACCAGTGACATCTTAGTGGGGTATCGGGAGTCAATGGGGCGCTACAGAAGGGGAGACATTTACGGGGTGGCATTTCCCATTGTATCCAACCTGGCAGGATCTTTTCTACTTGGCCGCCTCTGCCTCAGTGACCTGTACAATGACAAGAATGCAAAGGGTAAACTCTGTGTTCGCCACAAAGGGGACAATTGCAGAATAAAAATTTCACGCTGCTGGGCAAAGCCTCTTCTCTGCCAAGATTCCACAGATATTTCAGTCCAACACAACTTCATGGTGCTTGGACCAATGTGGATCTCTGGTTTGGACTCAGGCCTTCCATGTTGTTTTGTCTTAGTAGTATGTTGACGGGAATCTTCTTTTTTTTACTGAGAAAACTAGTAAGAGGTTCCTGCATATTGAAATGCTTCAGGTCAGACTTCAGTATGTGTCATTTATGCAAAATTAAACTTTAGATCCAGGTAATTTCTGGAGTTACAGAGATGTCCACATATATATCGAATAACAGCAATGACCCAAAACAACTCTACACTAGCTAATATGTATATCATCGCTGTGCAGGACCTATAGAGAATGACTACAACATTTTATCAATTCCCTTACTAATACATAGTCACTGATACATATTTCTAATGAGATAATTACTGAAAGTATTGTGACATGGCAGAAGGGTTCACACAATATAATAAGTTAAATGCCTTTTAGCTGTGATTTTATCGATAATAAAGCATAAGATTTCTATCTTACTGCTTGAATATACTAATATGAAGCAATAAGTCATGGATTAGCTATTGAAAATAATAAAGAAGGTGAACTTAACTCAGTTCTTGATTCTGATTAAATGAACCACATTTGAACCTGAAATACAAACATTTGTGATCAGTTCAATTCTGCATTCATGGAGTAATTCTACAATAGCTGGTACCAGTGAGGTTTGCCCTTCTGCAAAAATCAATGAGGTTTGGTCTCACATATGCAGTTACACAATTACAGGTACAGGTGAGCATTTGTTTACCATATTTGATGAGTTCTATGTATGTGCAATGATCAGTTTTCATTTGTGAATAAAATGCTATATTAAATCTGTTCATCATGTGCTGTATAACTATGGATTACTTTTACGATCTCTTTATGAACTTTTTGAAGCATCAAAAGATTGAGGAAATGGACAAAATTCCCAGTTGTACTTTGAAAATCAATTAAAGTCTTCTGTGTTTAGACTGTCATCATGGTGAGTAATTTATAACAGAGTTATCATTTTGGTGTAAACTATCCCTTCAGTTGTCACTTGTATCAGTTCTAAACTGATGTATTGAACATTAGTGTCTTATCATATTGTAATATATGATATATAAGATAGCTCTCAAATCTTATTCTCCATTTTTCATATTTGACCTAATGCATTGGAGCACCAGTGGTGAACTAATGGGGTTTTACTGCTAATGATGTCAAACCGGGTGCAATGCAAAATCACAACAGCTATGGCATGAAGGATTCTCAGTGAATAACAAATACAGAGATCTGGCATGAAACTCTAGATGGCGCGGTCCAATAGGTCTAACTCAATCTGACCTAATGACATCATTATCACATGGCACAGCTGATTGGTTCACTTCTGTATTGGTAGCCAATGAGCTCGCTGCTCAGCATTCGAATATACAACTAGAGCTTGCCGTAACAGGGCAGCTTGCTTCAGAAACCCTTCACCTTCCCCAGCTCCACCTGTATATATCTGCTAAGAGGTGATTCATGTACTCTATATGGGGGTTATTTCATGTATATTATATTTGCACCAGTAATATTTCTTACATGCTCAAAGCAGCATGTTGTGGATGTATTGGCGGAAGCAAGTCTCAGTACTTGCTCCCGCAGTAGCAGCATACACTGATAAAAATGATTTTGTTGTGAAATAAATACTACATAAAAACAAATGTAATTTCTACATTAAATAATTTAGTTAAGGCAAGAATAATAAAAAATTCTATTCTATGTTAGTACTCAATTTAAGCTCGTAGAAATTAAAGTTGGAACTCATAAGTATATTTTACTTGGAACCGTTTGTTATGTTTACAAGGATTCTTTAAGTGAGTATCAAAGTTATGATTCCATATTTCCCATCATGCACTTGGGCATTCACTTACATGAATAAGTAAAAATGTTACATTTTTCACTGTTTTTGAGTTGTATTTACACTGTTTTATGGTTGCTTTTGATGTAAGGTTTAGTAACATACTTTTTTGTGACAGCTGAAGTTTATTTTCTACTCAAAATGACCCTTTTATACTCAAACACTATTCACTGATTGTTACCATGATTGTGTATGATATACCAATTATTCAAGTCTCCGTGTTCATTTAGCTACTTAAATTATTGAGTGGGCATATTATCTTAAAAGGATAACAGTCTGTCTACATGCTTGTTGCATGTTTGCAGGTGAACCACATGCTGAAATAAAGGTTGTTTACCAGTGCTACCTTGTTAGTGCAAATACCTGCAAAATCAAAGTTAAAGGTGCCATCTGTCATGTCTGGCAAAAAAAAATCAAGTCATACTCCACATTCCATACCAGATGGGGGCAGTATGCCTCAATAAAGTGAATTGGTCTACTCTAGAGTAACAAACGAGAAACGCCATAGTCTCTATGCTCCGCCCCTACCTTCAAAACAACCCTACAGCCATAGCCGAAGCCTAAGAGGACGTTTTGCCTCCAGAGGAACGTTGGGTGATGTCAAGTGATTTTGAAACATGACATCTTCAAGCTACTCCCCTTCACCTTTACCAGTGAATATGTTCCTATTCGTTTTGTTCATATTACATTGAGTTGTATATACACATTATGAAGACGTGTTCCTCACGCGTTCACGCTCACCAAAAGTTCTAGGGGAAGTCGTGGCCTAATGGTTAGAGAGTCGGACACCCAATCGAAAGGTTGTGAGTTTGAGTCCCGGGCCGGCAGGAATTGTGGGTGGGGGGAGTGCATGTACAGTTCTCTCTCCACCTTCAATACCACGACTTAGGTGCCCTTGAGCAAGGCATTGAACCCCCAGGGTGCCCAGCGACTGCTCCCTGGGTGCCGCAGCATAAATGGATGCCCACTGCTCTGGGTGTGTGCTCACAGTGTGTATGTGTGTGTTCACTGCTCTGTGTGTGTGCACTTCGGATGGGTTAAATGCAGAGCACAAATTCTGAGTATGGGTCACCATACTTGGCTGAATGTCACTTCACTTTTCATTAAATTAATTTGACAGACAGCATTCTGTCAACATCATTGGTCAACATCAGACAGCTGATGTTGACCAAGCTAGCGCCAACCAACGTAACCAGAGCTGCCAACTCTTAAGCATTCACCGTGAGACACACGCAATTGACTCTTTTCACACGCTTTCACGCCACACATCAATTTTCTCATGTACAGAAAAACCACGAAGCAAAGAGGACACGGAGACCAACAGACTAGACAGAGCAGGTTAGTTATGATATAAAAAAATGGGTAAGTTATAGCTAGCTTCTAGCGAAATATTAACAGCATCTCACTTACCAATCCAAAAGAAATGTTGCAAGTTCAGTGTCGAACCTCATTTCTTTCAGGTCCATCAGTTGTCTCCAGTGATTGAAAGCAGTGCCGATGTTTACTCTGGTTCGGCTCCTTTTCTTATCGGATTTGATTTGTGATTCCGAGTGCGGTTGTTTCCCTGTAGCGGGTGGTGGTCTCTTGCCAAGGGCTTCAGTCATCCTTCCGCTCTCTTCCCTGAACTGAAATGAAGTAGTGGGCTGTACTTTCCACATGATTGACATCAGGTATAAGTACGCCCACAAGCCGTGCAAGTTATTCGTGTATTGCAGGTTGGCTGGTGGTTATGTTGCCCGCATACCGCCTCCCATGGCCGAAATGCTAATTAAGGTTGATATATCTGCAGCACTATAACTTGACATTTTTTAAATGACATCATTGCCCTTATTTCTTCTCATTCTTTTGATGAGTGTAGGTCATTTTTTGGATATTTTTACCTCAATTTTTGCACATGGCACCTTTAAGTAAATCTACTTATTGTTTTTTTTTTTATTCATTGTTATTATGTTACATTGCAAGAGAAACATTTACATTTATTTAAATTTAAAATAATTACCAGCACTGCATAACATTTTTTTTTATGTATTTGAAAGATCAAATGGTTTTACTTAATTATATTAATTACATCAGATTTGTAATTAAAAATTACTCAATACAATTTAGCCGGTTGAGTTAAATGTACTCATTCACTATGTTAATTTTACTGATCTTAGTTAAGTAGATTTACTTAATTTCCACATTTTTGAAATCTAATTTTAGTTAAAATTTAGTTAATTTTACTTATTGTTTTTTTTTTCAGATTAGCAGATATATTCCGCCAAGACCAAATACATTAACATTGTCATGTACATTACCATGCCAATCCCTCTGAGAGCTGTCATGACAGAACTGAGATTTCAGCCTGCTCCTCACATAAAGATATGGGATGGCTTCAGTAGAACTTCTTCAGATATCAGGGACTGCTGATTCAACAGCAATAGCCACCAGAAGTAAACAGTTAACTGATGCAGCCAAAGACCATAAAAATGACTAGCCAATACTAGAGAGAACAACAGAACTGAGCATTCAATCATCCAAAGTTACAAAACATGTCATTTAAGAAGGCGAGAAAATGGTTGATTTTGGCATTAAATGATAACTTACTGGGATCATACCTAATTCCATTACCTAATCTGTTACCTAAATTAGCTATGCTCCCGTAGTAGACAGTTACAGTACAAGATCACAAAGTAAGAGTTAAAGTCACATAGGCACAATAGAAATGTTTTTTTTTAGTTTTTTGCCATTCCATCAAAAGCTCTTGCTTAGAGTCCCCATTGTCACAAATGGGTTTGCAGCAACATGTGGATGATGGGTAAATAATGATAGTATTTTTGTTATAGCTTAACTAATTCTTTAACTAAAAGTGACTCACAGTTGCTTAGCAAAACTTTGAAAAAAGAAACTATTACTCTCAGATGGAAGATCCGTCTGGAAGGGAACAAATGGCTTTCACAGCGTCTAACTATAAATCTACACATTAGACTGTCTACCCCGCTGTGCTGGCAACACTTCATTTAGCTGATTGTGTTTTATTTAGGGACGCTTTCGCTCTTCTTCAGCAGACATGCACACCCTCCTCTAAGTCATATTACCTCATTGATGTTTGGCAACTCTGATCTGCGCGCACCCGAACTTTAAATCATTATTCCAAAAGCTGACGAAAAACTGTCAACACCACCTGCTACGCCCGCAAGGTCTTGCCAGCTTATATCTCTTTTGAGTGAGCCATGTGTTGTTATAATGTAACGCGATTACAGAAAGCGTTTCACACCATTTTCAACAGAGCCAAAACATGAACAACAAAGCATGCCAATTATGGAGTCATTTGAGTGTTTGTTGAGCTTCGGCTGGGCTCCATTTTCTCTGGCTGAGCATATTGAAGGGGTCAGATGGAACATTATTACACATCCTGTAATCCGTCTTTCATTCGGATGCCCAAGAAGAAGGCGGGGGGGGGGAAACGCTCCTTGTTATAATTTGGCTCGGAGTGTCTGTGCACATTGCACTTGCGTCTGTAGCAGCATGTGTTTCTGGGATTGTTTTGGAAGGGAAAATGGCGAAACAGCAGGGAGCAAGAGATAAACAGGCTATTCGTGACTCGTTAAAAAAGGCGACGGTGGCCAACATTGTGGAGAGCGTAAGGACCCTCGTTCCAACTGGGCTATAAACTTTCTCAGCACCATCTGCAACCAGCATCTGTCGGCTTGCGCACGGAGAGATGATCTGGAGCGATAGACAGCAGAGCTGTGTGTTTAAAAACCTGACACCTTACATAACTGCACAGTGGCTAGTGCCTACTATCAAGGAGCCTCCGGCTGCACGCCGAGCAAGTCACTGTTACACGACAAATGCCAGACTTGGCTCTGAAAAGTTTGAACCTCCTTGCAGAGGTTTTGCATGTAAGGTCAATTGTTTGTAATGATCAGTAAGTGACCAAGAATGACACCCATCAGTAAGGTTAGGGTATTAATAGCTAAACTGTACAGATGTCACTCCAAATAAACAACAACATCTTTCTTTCCATTTGACTTCTACAAACATCTGGCCTCATTTTATGATCTAGTCAGTTAAATTGAATGAAACTGCATTATTTCTTCTTCATGGAATATCATGAATAAAATGTCCTGTTGACTTTAAAAGCAGCAATATAGAATTGAATCCAATGCACATTTATAGGAGCATCCTCAGATGCCTTCACCTGGTCCATTTTTGGTGGCAGCATAGATGTTTTTGCAAAGATAACCCACAATTCTATGGAGTTAAAACTATGTGCTTGGTTATCTCTAAAGCTCACTTGAACTCATTCTCATAGACCATTGGATGTAACATTATTGTGCCTTGGAATCCAATATGAAAGCAGTTTCTTGAAAAGCTATCTTCAGCTGTCTGTGTATGATTGCCTGGCCAATGAGGCCACATACATAGACACATTGCAATGATTAATGACATTGGCCATATGCATGTGTACATAGATCAACAATTAAAAAATAACACAGATGGTATGAGAACACATTCTGTGTGAACAGCCCTCTATATAAGTCTGTTTTTAAACCATGAACGAGGGCATTGTGCAAGTTATGTTAGAAAGATTCGGTGAATAACAATTTGTTCCACTTACATTTTTATGGTTCTTCTGTAATTCTGTGGTGCTAACTGTTATTGTGCCATTTATTGTCCCGTAGCATCAATATTTTGGTAAATATTTCAGTCAGATACATTTTAGAACTAATTATGAAACATTGGTTAAGTTAAGAGATTTTTTTGTACTAATTGTGCATGTTTTTAAAATATTTTTTGCTTTTGCAAGAATGGGAACATTCTAGGAGTTTCTGTAAAACTCTATAATATTCTGTAATATTCTAGTGCTTTCTGGAACATTCCAGAAGCCAAGAGGACTAGTCATAAAAGACAAAAATCATCCAACGGACACTTCTGAAGTTTTGGATGGCTCACATTTGGTAACTGCTTATATTAACTGTTATTAGCTCACTGTTATGCATGTACCATGTCATTTTTATGCACGAGTAATAACATTTGTGACCCTGGAGCACAAAAGCAGTCTGAAGTCTCTGAGGTATATTTGTAGCAATAGCCAAAAATACATTGTATGGGTCAAAATTATAGATGTTTCTTTTATTGCAAAAATCATTAGGGTATTAAGTAAAGATCATGTTCCATAAAGATATTTTGTACATTTTCTACTGTAAATATATTACGGTGGCCGAGAAGTGCAAAACAAATCACAATTACAAAAACAAAATAACAAATCCAAAAACACAACGACAATTCAGAAAACAAAATAACAATTCAGAAAACAAAATAACAATTCAGAAAACACAACGACAATTCAGAAAACAAAATAACAATTTAGAAAAAACAACGACAATTCAGAAAACAAAATAACAATTCAGAAAACACAACGACAATTCAGAAAACACAACGACAATTCAGAAAACACAGAAGTACTAACCACATTGTCCGGTAGCCGAACAACTGTCCTGGTCCACGCAGCTCTGCTCTAATAGCATTCCTTACTTCGTCTATGGGCGAATAGTTCTTTCTTCTGAACATACCATTATTCTTCAGGTGTGTTTTTAAAGAGCGCAAGCTCATTTTAATGTCGTGGTATGTCGCCAGCATGTCCACAATCACGGCATATGAATGTCCTTCTTCAAAGTAGCGTTTAATGTGTTTCATTTTAGCAAAATTCAACATTAGATTTCAACAAAGTTGATCACAATTTATTTTTGATTGACAGGTGTCTCATCCAATCAGCGATAAGTATGTCGTTCTCAAAATATACCTACCTTTTCCGTTTTGTATGAATTGTCGTTGTGTTTTCTGAATTGTCGTTGTGTTTTCTGAATTGTCGTTGTATTTTCTGAATTGTCGTTGTGTTTTCTGAATTGTTATTTTGTTTACTGAATTGTCGTTGTGTTTTCTGAATTGTTATTTTGTTTTCTGAATTGTCGTTGTGTTTTTTGAATTGTTATTTTGTTTTCTGAATTGTCGTTGTGTTTTCTGAATTGTTATTTTGTTTTCTGAATTGTCGTTGTGTTTTCTGAATTGTTATTTTGTTTTCTGAATTGTCGTTGTGTTTTTGGATTTGTTATTTTGTTTTCTGAATTGTCGTTGTGTTTTCTGAATTGTTATTTTGTTTTCTGAATTGTCGTTGTGTTTTCTGAATTGTTATTTTGTTTTCTGAATTGTCGTTGTGTTTTTGGATTTGTTATTTTGTTTTTGTAATTGTGATTTGTTTTGCACTTCTCGGCCACCGTAATATATAAACAATTAATTTTTTATTAGTAATAAGCATTGCTAAGAACTTCATTTGGACAACTTTAAAGATGATTTTCTTTGTATTTAGATTTTTTTGATTTTGATTTATTCAAATAGTTGTATCTCAGCCAAATATTGTCCGATCCTAACAAACCATTCATCAATGGAGAGATTAGTTATTCAGCTTGATGATAAATCTACGATGTAAATATGAATTTACACAAGTCCATAACATATTTGTCAATCTGACATTTAATAATACACAAAAAGTAATGTGGTTTTTGTATTCAGCAAACTTCATAAAATAACATTAAAAATAAAAGCAAAACAAAACATTTATAAAGATTAGTTTCACAGTTTTATTTATTTTTTTGCTTACTAGGCCTGTGACTATTTCACCCTCCCTCTGCATGAAGAAAGTTTGCTGTATTTCAGCACAAGTTCTTTAGTCGCTCTCTTGAAGGCATGTTTCCAGCCTCATTAGTCAGTGAGTGTGAATGAAGGCATGAAAACTAGACAAGCTGAAGCCCTGTGTGCAGCACTCAAGTCTATGCTGTGTGACAGACGGACCGTCCTCTCGTTCTGCAGCATCAGGGTATCGTCTGGAATTAAAGAAACTTTACGACTCCCTGAACTGATTTTCTGGAATATGAAAAAAATCAGCATATGGCTGAAGATGGCAGCGGGCTAAAAAGTCAATTTCCCTCATGGAACATACCAAGAGGGGTGACATTCATATTTGCATCGTCCTTTTGGCTCTCATCTTAGTATTTTTTTATTTTTTTCATAATCTCTACTTTTTGTGAGCATGCGTTCCTGTGTTTAAACATATCGTTCACATTGCTGTTATTTTTTCTGTTGAACACTAAAGGGGAAATTTGAAGAATCTTCCAGCTAGAAAAAGGCCACCATCAACAACAAAATGTAACCCAGCGCTTACATCCAACGTTTGTTCAACTTATTATCGTATGTCTTCAGGAGACATATAGAGTGTAGTTCATGAACCATGTGGAATACTTTTTGGAGTTGGTTTAAAAATTCTTCAGCTCTGTGGCGCTGGTAGCGCATGTTTTTGGGGAGTCGGGCCTCACTGGTGCCCAGCAGGCAGATGAGGCACAATATGCCTGTTTCTGTCCAGATGTGATGCAGCGGCGTAGTAATGGTGCATTTATGAAGACCCCACCCACACACAGGCTCACTAGGTTTTGAAAGCAAGCTTCAGGTTATTATATTTCAATAACATTTTAATTTCAGTACGATTTCAATCACTTTTCTGATGTACATATCTTACTATGCAAAAATGGGTAAAACTTTAGTTAGTGACCAGTTCTCACTATTAACTAGTTGTTCATTAGCATGCATAATACTAGCATATTGGCTGTTTATTAGTACTTATAAAGCATATTATAATGCCTTATTCTGCATGACAATATTTTAGATCCCTCAATTGTAGCTTAACTTAACAACTAACTTACTAACTATAAATAAGCAGCAATTTAGGAGTTTGTTGTCTTTATTAATAATTAGTTTATAGTGAGAATTGGACACCCAACTAAAGTGTGATTCAAAAATGTATCTTTTATTGCACGTCAACCTTAAATATATTGCATTTATGGATTGAATGGATTGATATCCACTGAGAAGTGTTGCCTATATTCTGAAATAACATAATCTTCCACCTTCAGTTTAGTTTTTCTCGTTCTCTCCATGTCCTGTCATGCATCCATCAAACATGACTAGCGGGATGCATTAATGTCCCACCCCCTTGGTAAGACGTGGTTGGAGAGGCTGTCAATCATGAACTATCTGAGCAGTCCAGCCCTATGTGTCTCTGTCATGCACTGATGGACATGTGGACTTTCCCACCTAGTAGGGGGCGACTTAGTGGCGGGTAAAGCAAAAGAGACACATCCTCAATCAACTATTAATAACTAATGAAGCCTCTACTAGAGACTAGAACATAGCATTACAGGCTTTTTATTATTCCTATTATTTTATGTAGTTATTGTTTTTCTGTTTTGATAAAAAAGAACGTTAAACAACTAATTCAGTATGTAAAAAAAGACACTTATGCATATCTTACTTTTTTCCTCTAAAGTCCAATTACACAATAATATGACAATTTCACAGTACTGCAGGTAATGGACAATTATTCAACTTAGTCATGCAGTGTAATGTAGATCAGTTCTGCTAAAACTAGACAGACACAAACACTGTCAGAAAGACAGATTATTCTCAGGATTCATTCAGTGTTTATTAAAGTCTAACAGGATATCTTCTTCATTTTCCTATATTTCTTTTTATATGGTGGCACAAATCCATTTTTAACTCTGCATAGTTATAGCGGAGCGTTATGGAGCACCCTCAGATCGACCTCTTTTTATGAATAATTGGTGATGTGTGTCAATATTGCACCCCATAGTAAGCATATGGTTGGCCTGAGCAGACAGGCGATTGTTTGGTGCTGTGAAATATTGTGTTACCCTGTGAGATGTGGAGCCAGTGGAAGCAGAAACTGTTGCTCAGACTGACAGTTACATTGTGTTTCTGAATGGGGAAACTTCTGAGGAAAAGATGCGAGTGGACCCAGACACAATGTCCTGACCTCCGAAAGAAAAGACGATTTGACATGGTATAAGGTCTTCCTTCGCTTCCCATCTCTCACTATCTGCCTTTCAGCCAATGGGAGATCAAGAGGAACATTAAACTTAAGTAGAGCTCTCTTTTGTTCTTCAGCTCTTTTTGCCAGAAAGTTGTCCTTATATTCACTGCTATTAATATAATATGCAATATGTCTATGACTATTTAAGAGATTTGAGCACTAAAACTAGAGTCTGTTACTGGCATGGCACACTGAAACTGTGATGCAGCAAAATATTGACATCAATGAAGTACCTATGTATTAATATTCATTATAAAAATGCATGTTGTGGTTAGTTCTGGAATGCACGTTTTTCTTCTAGACTCGGGTTTATTCTGAATGAAATCAACGGAAAAGCTTGCATAACTATTTTAATAAAAAAACAATGATGTAACGGCATTGCGGTAAGGACAACTAATGTGTTTTGCATTCCGGTAATGACAAGACTATTAAACAAAAGCTTTTTTTGAAGTCGTATTGGTCTGGAGTACACAAAGGTTGGCGTTAAGAGATGTTTGGGCCTTGCAAGCAAGTTTAACAATTGATAATTGGCATATTTGTCCTGGCAGTCCTCTGTCGGATTATGCAGATTTTGATCAAGCGTGTGCGCAAGCGTCCGCAGCCTGATCAAAAGAGTTAAACTGATAACTTTCATCATCCTTTACACATCTTCTAGAACAATCGCCATTCTACCAGCATAATCGGCTTTGTTTACCAACAAAGAGAAACTAAATTGATGCCCATTCTGCCTTTATTTTAAAACTAAAGCGGAACAGCTAAAGCCCATGTCTCTTTGCTCAGCTTTTGATGCAGCACAATGCTTTCCCACTCGTTGTTTTTTCTGGGGAAGTAATGTGAAGCGCGCCGCTGGGCCTCAAGCTAATCGGTAACAAGCATGGGGCGGCTCCTTGTTTTTGCTCAAGCGGAGGCATTCAGCAACAGTGTTTGGACTATCAGTTTGATTTATTTGTCTGTATTGACCTGCGTCCCCTGCTTAATTACCCTGGGATCATGTCAGACAGAGCCTCTTGACACTGGCAGAAAGCCCAGCCACTTTGGTTCTGGGGAACAACTGTTGACCTGATGGCTGGGGGTTGACGGGGCAGGGGCGATGTGTCCCGGTCTCTGCCACTGACCTGTCCCATCACAGAGTCCCATCGCCCCCTAATGAGTCTGCAACGGGCCGCCCTCAGCGTTATATGATGGAGTGAAGCGGGTTCAGCTCCGGGTGGAAGACATTCATCTCATGTAAAAATGATCCGAAGGAGCCTTTGAACTCAGAGGTCAAGAAAATAAACTCAGCTGAGCTTTCCAAAGAAAGTACTGCGACGTCAATTCATTTCGACGGTGAACACGGAGCCTCGCTCGCAGGAGATATCCCACAAATGCACAATGTGAAGGAAACCAAAACTAATTAGCAGGAAAGTTGTGCCTGCAGAATAAACATTTAAAAACACAGCGTGATGCCCAAGATTACACTGGAGATGTTTTGTCTGTGCTTTTCTAATTGTATTTTTCTCTGTGTCTTGCCAGTGGTGTTTTGGCTGTGGTTTATATGGAAAGAAAAGAAGTGAGATGGTTTGTTTGAAATCAAAGTAAGTGAGATCACTACAATGTTCCCCCTCACAAAAAAAAATCAATAAATAATAATAATAAATTTTATTTGTTGTTTTTCTATGTCTTATTGGATTCTCAAATAATAGCTCCCCAACATGAAATGAAATTCATGATAGATCTGATTGCCCGAACATAGGAGATTTCTTTAAACAATTAGGACTCATTTAAAACAGAATAAAAGTTCAGTCATAATGTTAACCATTTTCCCGAGCAGCACATTACTGAAGCTCGTTAGTTTCTTCTGAAGCTCTAGACGAGACACATTTGAGATTACAGGTGTCTTTTTCCAATGCAAAAAAAAAAACATCTAAGATTTAGGCACAATTCGTTTGTTCTCCATGTAATCTTATATTGCTCTCTAGGGGAGACTGAAGGAATGATTTGTAATAGATTTATTTTCTTCAGCATTTCTGTATATAGTCAGTTTTATATCAAATGTTAGTATTATTATATTATTATAGTATTATTTACATAATACTATATTTTTTATTGGATTTTTTTGTTTGGAGTTTTTGTTATTTGGTGCTTTTGTCATTTTTATTTGTTGTTATAATTTTTAAGTTTTACTATTCAATTTATTTTTATATCAGTTTTAGATTCAGTTCAGTTTTAGTCTTTATTTATATGTATTTATTTATTTGACATATTATCTTTCACTTATTTAATTTAGTTGCCAAGTAATTAATATTTTATTTTATTTCAGCTTGCTTTCAGTGAACAAAACAGTTTGAATAGCTTTAGTCTTAGTTCATGTTAATAACCCAGACATCGACCTGTACTGATGCACTTTAATCAGACAAACAGAGCAAGACTTCTTTCCGTGTGATGCTGGAGAGAGTGCACTGGACTGGGAGCTGAGAGAGACGCTCCATCACAGACAGAGCGACAGCAGAAGTGTGGCCCGCCCCTCGCTTCACGCTGCTGGAGGGACTGCTGATGCTTCGAGCTGCTTTCTGTTCAGTTCCTGAGATGCGCTGACGCTGATGAATGAAGCAAAGATTTGATTCTTTTTTTCTTTAATTATTTCCTTTTTTTACCTCACAAAGCCAAGCATGAAAATGATCAGAACATTATGAAATATTTCATTTTGCATTTACTATTTTGAGGTTTTGGAACACATCTAAATAGAGTTAAAAAAAAAAAAGGAGAAGAAAGAAAATAAAAATTTGATTAATTTTATTCATATCTGAAAACGTACATTTAACCAGAAAAAAAAAAAAAATATATATATATATATACTGTATATATTTGTGACCAGAAATTTATATAATTTAATGAAGAATTTAAATAAAATAAACATTTAAACAAATTAAAATATAAAAATACTAAAATTAATTTTTCATTTAGTTGCATGGCCACATTTCTCTTGATGCACTAAAATGTATTTAAAAATTATAATTCTTCAAAAATGATAAAATTAATAAAACTAACACTTTAAAATAATGTTCATTAACTGCTTTAGTTAATGTGAACTCAGCTCTACAGCATATTAATCGTGTTCATTTCAACATTTACTAATGCATTATTAAAGTCAAACATTATGCTTGTTAACATTAGTTCATGCAGTGTGAATTAGCATGAGCTAACAATGAACAGCTGTATTTTCATTATCCAAGATCAATAAATACTGTATGAAATATATTGTTCTTTGTTTATTCATGTTAATTAATACATTAACTAACTGAATCCACTGTGAGACACTAATGTGTCCCTGAGCAAGACACTTAACCCCTCATTGCTCCAGAGACGTGCGACCTCTGACATATATAGCAATTGTAAGTCGCTTTGGATAAAAGCGTCAGCTAAATGAATAAATATAAATATAATATATAAATATAACTAACATTAACTAATGGAACCTTATTGTAAAGTGCTACCAATAAAACTCTAACTAAAATAAAAATGAAGAAAACAGAAACTAATTCAAAACATTAATTAAACAATAATACCTCAATGATATTAAAATAGTGCTGGCTCGGGCAATGGAGTCATTTCTAAAAGTTGTGGAACTTAATTTGATTGTGTTCTTGTCTTCCACCAATCCATATGATGTCACTTCCTGGATGTCAGAATTTGAAGCGTTGTTATATAATTGATCATGAAGAAAAATCGTGTGGTGAAAAATAAATAAAAATAAAAATGTTGGACACAGCGTAATATAACAGCAAACATAACTGGCCGTTCTTTTTCTACTTTTTTTTCTCTATCCATCTGTCTATACTTTCAGTTTATTTGTTTAATTACTTACTTATTATATAATGTTTATTAAATAAATAACATTTAAACAAACAAACAAACTTCATTAAAAGATTAAATGAGCAGATAAAAGGCCCCCTTTATTTAACATGGAATTCTGGCGGAATTGTCTTTTTATTATAATTATTATTATTATTATTATTATTACTACTACTACTATTTATCATGATTTGAAAAGAGTAAAAAACAAAACTCTCTCTCTCTCTCTCTCTCTCTCTCTATCTCTATATATATATTGAAGGCAGAAGGCAGTGGTGTATTTCTGTACCTGGGGTCCAGTCTTGGTTGACTGAGTGCGAGTGAAAAGCATCACACACACACACACACACACACACACTTCCTGCAGCTCTTGTTCCCCGAGCACACAGATCCCGCTGGGCACAAGCGCCAGTCTCCCTGGGCGCGGGGCTCTTTGTCATGCAGCCGTGGCCCCTGGCCTTGGGAACTGACTTGCAGCAGTGTACACATCTCTTGGCCTGGCTCTCTTTGTCTCCCCGCAGACAGAGATGAAACTGAGAAGTGCTTGTCATCGCTGAGTTACTGAGGCAGCCAACCTTCAACCCCCCGAGATGTTAAGTACAACTGCATCATGGGACATCTACTAAGGTCTGTGGCCCACAGCGGCTGCTTGAACCAGAATGATTATGAACCACTGCCTTCTTTAAGAGTGATAGAGAGGAAGCAATCTCCCTTTGACCAAAGATGAGCTAAATCATGCAGCGGACAAGCAGATACACGCAAAAGTGAGTGAATCTCCCGAAAACAAAAGAAAAAGATAAAAGAAAAAGAACTCTATTTTGTGTAAAGATAATGAAGCCTGTTTAACTGATGCTGATTTTGAGAATATATTGACAATAATGAGAATAACAAAAAACAATAAAATAAAAAATGTAAAGTCTTAAAACAGGCTCGATTTTTTTTAAATGACAAAACAAAATATAATATATTTTTTTTTCAAACTGATCCTTTTAAAATTCATGTTTATGATCAAATATGACAAAATAACTAATTTATAATTAAAATTCTAAATAATAATTGATGGTCAACTTATTGTTTTATTTCTTTCGTTCTTTCTTAGTTTTATTCTTTGAATATAATGAGCACTTCGGAGCAAAAAAAAAAAGAAAATTAAAGACTATCAAATAAACTGAATAAGTCTAGAGAGTGAATGAGGTGGGAAAGCTTGGGTTTAGTCAAGAAACGAGACACAATGAGCCTTTGCTGCCCTCCAGTGTTTCCTCACATGAGCACTGTTTCAGTCGAGACCTTTACCTTAGTGCTCTGGAGATTCCTGACACTACACAAGCCAGTCACACACATCTTAATAACACGATCAGTTACAGGAAAATCTGCAATGGTGGTTCACAAATCTACATCTGACCCTGGACCACAAAACCTGTCTTAATTGTGAACCAGTGTCAATTTTTCGAAATTAAGATCTATATACATCAGCTGAATTATAGTAGAAATAATAGAAATAATCTTTCCAGTTATGTGTGGTTTATTAGGATCAGACAATATTTGGCGAGATACAACTATTTGGAAATCTGGAATCTGAGGGTGCAAATCTAAATACTGAGAAAATCATCTTTAAAGTTGTCCAAATGAATTCTTAGCCAATGTCAATGTCACCTTTATTTATATAGCGCTTTAAACAAAATACATTGCGTCAAAGCAACTGAACAACATTCATTAGGAAAACAGTGTCAATATTGCAAAATGATAGTTAAAGGCAGTTCATCATTGAATTCAGTGATGTCATCACTGTTCAGTTAAATAGTGTCTGTGCATTTATTTGCAATCAAGTCAACGATATCACTGTAGATTAAAAGTCCCCAACTAAGCAAGCCAGAGGCGACAGCGGCAAGGAATCGAAACTCCATCGGTGACAGAATGGAGGAAAAAACCTTGGGAGAAACCAGTAGTTCAATTCCAGGCTGCAGCAAAGTCAGATTGTGCAGAAGAATCATCTGTTTCCTGTGGTCTTGTCCTGGTGGTCCTCTGAAACAAGGTCTTTACAGGGGATCTGTATCTGGGGCTCTAGATGTCCTGGTCTCCGCTGTCTTTCAGGGATGTAGAGGTCCTTTCTAGGTGCTGATCCACCATCTGGTCTGGATACGTACTGGATCTGGGTGACTGCAGTGACCCTCTGATCTGGATACAGACTGGATCTGGTGGCCACGGTGACCTCGGAACAAGAGAGAAACAATATTAAGACTAATATTAGCGTAGATGCCATTCTTCTAATGATGTAGCAAGTACATTGGGTGTTATGGGAAGTGTTTCCGGTTCCGGTTTACCTAATTAATGCAGCCTAAAAATCCTTTAACGGATTTGGAAATAAGAAGCATATTAGTATGTTATGTGTATGCCAGGTTAAAGAGATGGGTCTTTAATCTAGATTTAAAATGCAAGAGTGTGTCTGCCTCCCGAACAATGTTAGGTAGGTTGTTCCAGAGTTTAGGCGCCAAATAGGAAAAGGATCTGCCGCCCGCAGTTGATTTTGATATTCTATTTATTATCAAATTGCCTGAGTTTTGAGAACGTAGCGGACGTAGAGGATTATAATGTAAAAGGAGCTCATTCAAATACTGAGGTGCTAAACCATTCAGGGCTTTATAAGTAATAAGCAATATTTTAAAATCTATACGATGCTTGATAGGGAGCCAGTGCAGTGTTGACAGGACCGGGCTACTATGGTCATACTTCCTGGTTCTAGTAAGAACTCTTGCTGCTGCATTTTGGACTAGCTGTAGTTTGTTTACTAAGCGTGCAGAACAACCACCCAATAAAGCATTACAATAATCTAACCTTGAGGTCATAAATGCATGGATTAACATTTCTGCATTTGACATTGAGAGCATAGGCCGTAATTTAGATATATTTTTGAGATGGAAAAATGCAGTTTTACAAATGCTAGAAACGTGGCTTTCTAAGGAAAGATTGCGATCAAATAGCACACCTAGATTCCTAACTGATGACGAAGAATTGACAGAGCAACCATCAAGTCTAAGAGAGTGTTCTAGGTTATTACAAGCAGAGTTCTTAGGTCCTATAATTAACACCTCTGTTTTTTAGAATTTAACAGTAAGAAATTACTCGTCATCCAGTTTTTTATATCGACTATGCAATCCATTAGTTTTTCAAATTGGTGTGTTTCACCGGTACGCGAAGAAATATAGAGCTGAGTATCCTCAGCATAACAGTGAAAGCTAACACCATGTTTCCTGATGATATCTCCCAAGGGTAACATATAAAGCGTGAAGAGTAGCGGCCCTAGTACTGAGCCTTGAGGTACTCCATACTGCACTTGTGATCGATAGGATACATCTTCATTCACTGCTACGAACTGATGGCGGTCATATAAGTATGATTTAAACCATGCTAATGCACTTCCACTGATGCCAACAAAGTGTTCAAGTCTATGCAAAAGAATGTTGTGGTCAATTGTGTCAAACGCAGCACTAAGATCCAATAAAACTAAAAGAGAGATACACCCACGATCAGATGATAAGAGTAGATCATTTGTAACTCTAAGGAGAGCAGTCTCAGTACTATGATACGGTCTAAATCCTGACTGGAAATCCTCACATATACCATTTTTCTTTAAGAAGGAATATAATTGTGAGGATACCACCTTTTCTAGTATCTTGGACAGAAAAGGGAGATTCGAGATTGGTCTATAATTAACTAGTTCTTTGGGGTCAAGTTGTGTTTTTTTTGGTGAGAGGCTTAATAACAGCCAGTTTGAAGGTTTTGGGGACATATCCTAATGACAATGAGGAATTAATAATAGTCAGAAGAGGATCTATGACTTCTGGAAGCACCTCTTTTAGGAGCTTAGATGGTATAGGGTCTAACATACATGTTGTTGGTTTACATGATTTAACAAGTTTATACAAATCTTCCTCTCCTATGGTAGAGAATGAGCTAGAGGAATAAGAGTACCTCTAGTTTTGTTTTCCTCCAGCTGCGCTTAATTTTTCGGGCTGCTCTCTTTAGGGTGCGAGTATGCTCATTATATCATGGTGTCAAACTGTTTTCCTTAACCTTCCTTAAGCGTAAAGGAGCAACTTTATTTAAAGTGCTAGAAAAGAGAGAGTCCATAGTTTCTGTTACATCATCAAGTTGTTCTGAGGTTTTGGATATGCTAAGGAATTTGGATACATCAGGAAGATAACTTAAAAAGCAGTCTTTTGTGGTAGAAGTGATGGTTCTTCCATACTTGTAACAAGAAGTAGAATTTACAATTTTGGCTATATGAAGTTTGCACAAAACTAAATAACTAAATATTCATCACTTGGCTGAATAATTTCAACACCATCAACATCAATTCCATGTGACAGTATTAAATCTAGAGTATGATTTCAACAATGAGTAGGTCCTGAAACGTGTTGTCTAACCCCAATAGAGTTCAGAATGTCTATAAATGCTGATCCCAATGCATCTTTTTCATTATCAACATGGATATTAAAATCACCAACTATTAAAACTTTATCTGCAGCCAGAACTAACTCGGATGTAAAATCACCAAACTCTTTAATAAAGTCTGTATGGTGCCCTGGTGGCCTGTATACAGTAGCCAGTACAAACATAACGGGATTTATCATTAACATTTGTTTCTCTGGATAATGTTATATGAAGCACCATTACTTCAAATGAGTTATACTTGAAGCCTGCCCTCTGAGAAATCCTGAAAACGTTGTTATAAATTGAAGCAACACCTCCCCCTTTTCCTTTTAGACACGGCTCATGTTTATAACAGTAATCTTGGGGGGTGGACTCATTTAAAATAATGTAATCATCAGGTTTCAGCCAGGTTTCTGTCAAACAGAGTACATGTATATTATGATCAGTGATCATATTATTTACAAAAAGTGTTTTCGTAGAAAGGGATCTGATATTCGATAAGCCAAGCTTTATCATTTGTTTATCCATATTGCTTCTGTTTTTTATTTGTTGAACCTCAATTAAATTGTTCATCTTAACTTGGTTTGGACGTTTTTTGTATTTTCTAGTTCGGGGAACAGACACAGTCTCTATAGCAGGGGTGCCCAACCCTGCTCCTGGCGATCGACTGTCCTGCAAAGTTTAGCTCCAATCCTAATCAAACACACCTGAAGCAACTAATTAAGGTCTTCAGGCTCACTTAAAAATAAAGGCAGGTGTGTTTGATTAGGGTTGGAGCCAAACTTTGCAGGACAGTCGATCGCCAGGAACAAGGTTGGGCACCCCTGCTCTATAGTGTGATATCTAGGTGAAAAAGTCTCTATGTGCTGAGAATTAACTGACCTCTGTGACGGGAGGCAGCTAGCAGACGGTCGGTTTAGCCAGTCTGTCTGCTTCCTGACCTGGGCCCCAGTTAGTCAAGTATAAACACTAAGACTATTTGCCATATTTCTAGAGAGAAGAGTGGCGCCACCCAAGGAGGGATGAAGACCATCTCTTTTCAACAGGTCAGATCTGCCCCAAAAGCTCGTCCAATTGTCTATGAAACCTATGTTATTCTGTGGGCACCACTTAGACATCCAGCCATTGAGTGATGACAATCTGCTATGCATCTCATCACCACGGTAAGCAGGGAGGGGACCAGAGCATATTACAGTATCTGACATCGTGCTTGCAAGTTCACAGACCTCTTTAATGTTATTTTTAGTGATCTCCGACTGGCGAAGTCGAACATCATTAGCGCCGGCATGAATAACAATCTTACTGTATTTACGTTTAGCATTAGCCAGCACTTTTAAATTTGCCAAGATGTCAGGTGCTCTGGCTCCCGGTAAACATTTGACTAAGGTGGCTGGTGTCTCTATATTCACGTTCCGTACAATAGAATCCCCAATAACTAGATCACTTTCATCAGGTTTCTCAGTGGGTGCATCACTGAGTGGGGAGAACCTGTTTAATGTTTTGATCGGAACAGAAGAGCGGTGTTTTGACCCACGACTACGCTGCCTCACCGTCACCCAGTTGCCCTGCTGCAGGAGCTCTGTTTCCGGAACCGAACAATGTACAGGAATCCCTGAGCTAGACGCATCCAAAGCCATATCTAGAGCCCTAACATTCTTACTGTCCTCAATTAAAGTTTGGATGCGTGTCTCTAATTCTGAAATCTTCTCTGTCAGCCTAACTATTTCCCTGCATTTATCACATGTGAATCCCTCATCAGCGACAGAGATAGATAAACTGTACATGTGGCAAGAGGTGCAAATAACAATAGCAGGAGAAGCCATTACTCACCGTGCTTGATGAAATATTCTTACTGAACTTGTGAAAAAAACTGGAGCGAGAGAGAGAAGAGGAGAAAAGAACAACAGGTTCGAATGAAAATGCTAATGACAAGCTAACGAGTGCTAATGCTTTGGAGGTGTACTGCACTCACGGATATAAAATAAAAGTGAACGATCAAAGTTAATCTGATAAGATTGATCGATAATATCAGAAATATGGTGTGAATTTAGTTATATTTTACCACTTTGAAAAACAGAGAGTGATAGCAAGATAAAGATTCTAGAGAAAAAAATAAAATGAAAACAGCTACACTGAGCTACGATTTGCTACAGAAGGCCAACAGGAAGTAGAGAAAACACTGTCCAACAGCGACACCCGCAGACAGGAGTCTCAGTACATGATTAGCAAATCATATTACTAATCAAAATAATTTTTACATTTATTCACAGTAGGAAATTTACAAAATATCTTCATGGAACATGATCTTTACTTAATATCCTAATGATTTTAGGCTTAAAGTATATAATTTTGACCTATACAAATAAAAATTTACAAATCTAACATTATTCCCCAGAGAATTCAGACTGGTTTTGTGCTCCAAGGACACAAATTCTTATATACCGATTGTAAATGAAAGTAGAAAAACAAGAAAATATCACACAGAAACAGCAAGCACTGAATTAAACTATATATATATATAAACTGTTTGTTATTTATGCATTCATTAATTAATTATTTAGTATTACAATTTTTACACATTGCTAGTGCCCCTGTTCTGGCTTCTCCTATAACATTTTTTGCCATAAACAGTCTTTTCGAGGTCTGTTGTAAGACGTGTCGCATCCCCGGGACTAGAACCCATCCTGTAGCTGTAATGCTTCGGTGACACAGGTAGGGGGCTATATCTGATTGAGGTGTAGGGAGGTCAAAGAGCCTCTAGATGGCGCCTGAGATCTTCTCCACATCTTTCACACCACCTGAACACACGTCAAAACATCTAGAATATAATATGCACCTTATATTCAGGCATAACATAATGTGAGTCTGGTCTCTTGTGTGTTACTAAACCTCAAAATGATCTATGTGAATATCCTACATATAAATGTAGAACAGTTCAAAACCAGAATACTTCCACGCGTTTTTTGTTTGGTTGTTTTTTTAAGGCTCATTGTCTCAGAATGATCCTGCGATGAGGTCTGATGTTATGAATAGGCTATAGTTGGTATGGATGACGTCATCACTACATCACTTTTCAGTGATGCAATGATGACATGTCAATAAGGAAATCTTCAAGGGCACAGATGGAAAAATAAAGCTTTCCTAAAAGAAAAATCCCTCTGTGTTCAAGTCATTTGTGTAAAATCTAAGAAACCTACTTCTGTGTAAAGTCAAAGCAACATAATATTCTAAAACTTTGATGAGGCCAGAGAGAGATTTTGTCCCGGTGAGTTTTCCCAGTGCTCTGCTGAAGTATTGCACAAATACATACACCTCACAACAGCACACTGCTGTAGTCTTGCTCTTAAGTTGATGATTTATGCATATGAAATATATAGACGAGGTATGGCATTGTGTTCTTCTCTGTTTTCTCGAGCAGTGAATAACCTCTGTGGGAGTTTCCGTTGACAGACTAAACGAGTTCAGATTAGATTAAAGATTGGGGAAAATAACTGGGACAGGAAGAAATAGATCACCGCAAACTTCTGTGTGTCACATCAGACTGTGGGGCAATCAAGAGTGTTGTGGAAAACATCTCGGTTACGTATGTAACCTTGGTTCCCTGAATAGGGAACGAGATGCTGCGGTGACGTCAACACGTACGGGAACACCTTCGGTGTGACGAATGTCTGAAGCCCTATACCATCCCGCCAATCTTATTGGCCAAATAGCGCGTGGCACCGCCCAGCATGCGTAAGCATATATATACCTGGTGACGCGCGCCATTTACCTCAGATTTCATGACGAAGAAGAAGAAGAAAGCTATCAAGGTATGGCACGGCCAGAACCGCAGCATCTCGTTCCCTATTCAGGGAACCAAGGTTACATAAGTAACCGAGATGTTCCCTTTCATAGGTCACTTCGATGCTGCGGTGACGTCACCACGTATGGGAACGCTATACCATCATGCCTGACGTACCTGATAGCTTGGATCCAAGGAAGCATCTGCTCAAGCGGAGAGAACCCGGGAGCCAGGAGCCATCCTCACATCCAGACTGTAAGACCTGATAAAAGTGCTTGGTGAGGACCAGCCTGCCGCAGCACAGATATCATCCATAGAAGATCCACTGAGAAAGGCTTGAGAAGAAGCCACTGCTCTCGTGGAATGACCTTTTACTCCTAAGGGCGAAGCGAGCCCGCGCGCCTCATAGGCCAAGGAAATAGCCTCCACCAGCCAATGGGACATGCGCTGTTTCGTAACTGCATGGCCTTATTCTTATGTCCAAAACAGACAAACAGCTGGTCAGACTCACGCCATGGGGCAGTACGATCCACATAAGTCTTTAACGCTCTCACAGGGCAAAGACTTAGATCCCCAGACTCCGCCGCAGCAGGAGAAAAAGCCTCCAGGACCACCCGCTGAAAGCGAAAGGGATAGATGCGACCTAGGGACATAATTAGGCCTTGGTCGCAACAACACTTCCACAGAGTCTGTGCTATAAAAGTCAGGATTTATCCGGAACAAATTCCAAGGGCTCAAACAGATGCCCTGATAAACCATGCAACACAATGGAAAAACCCATGAAGGGACCCGCACGGGGCGGAAAGGCCTCAGCCGTCGCGCACCCTGTATGAACGAGAAACAGTGGATGACGAATATTTATATATTCGTGGTAAGCTGAATGGTGCCAAATCAGTCCCTGTGCTTGTGATAATAAATCCTGTCTGAGGGGAATCTCCCATGGAGAGCCCGCTAACAGATTGATCAGATCCACAAACCACGGCTGTGTGTCTGCCACCGCGGAGCCACCAGCAGCAGCTGTTCCACCCTGTCCACCCGTATTCTGCATAATACCGCCGAAATCAGACAGATTGGGGGAAAACGCATACAAACTGGTCCTGGGCCAGTTGTGGGCTAATGCATCCAAGCCCAGGGGTGCTGGAGGGCATAGGGAGAACCAAAGCGGGTAATGCGTAGTCGTGTTTGACGCAAACAATTCCACTTCGCTTCCCCGAAAATCTGCCATAGGAGGCTCACCGTTTGGGGGTGCAATCCCCACTCCGCTTGCTCCAGAGTCTACCTGGATAGCAAATTCGCTCCAAAGTCCAACGTCCGGGGACATGAACAGCTCGGATCGATAGAATTTAGTTCTGAAAACAAAGAACATGTTTCGCCAGCCTGCACAGGGGGCGAGAGAATAATCCTCTCTGATGATTCAGGTGTGACACAACCGCTGTGTTGTCTGATCTGAGCAGCACATGACGGCCGATCAGCAGATTCGAGAAATACTGGAGAGCCAGAAAAACAGCCAGTAATTTCAACCTGTTTATGTGCCAACTCCCTTGACAAACAGCTCCCCAGTCGGTCAAAGACGCATCCGTCGTGACAGTCTCTCGGGAAGCGCAAATCCCCAGCCGGACTCCAGTCAGGAGAATTCGGTTGACATACATATTTTTAGCGACATCACACATCGCCGTGTCACCGGAATCGTCCGATGCGGAGACAACGGGGTGAAACATTCCATACGTAAGCCCAGGCTGTTAAATGATTCAGCACAAGATCCCCATGAGAGTGTGCTTGAGTCTGCGATTGCGCTAAACACCAGCTAATCGCCTAAAATAGTTCAAACATGAACGCCCTGGGGCCGCAACGGGGCCAGAGATCCATCCATGCACTTTGAGAAGTACTGATACGCTTTGCTCTCTAAAGCGAATCTGAGGAACTTCCTGAGTGCAAGATTCAGATGGTGTAAATCCAGAATGGGTCGTAATCTGTCAGTGTTTTTTTTTTTTTTTTTTTTTACCACAAAATGACGGCTGTAAAAAACCCCGCCTCCATCTGAGAGGGGTGTACTTCCTCTATAGCCCCTTTGCTCAGCAGAGTTGACATCTCCTGTCGCAGCACCGGTATTTCCATCGGCTTCGCCACCGTGGAAAGAATTCTGCGGAAAGGAGGCGGGCCTTATTGAAACTGAATGGTGTATCCATGACAAATCGTGCGTAACACCCATAGAGAAATGTCGGGCAAGCGTTCACACACGGCCCGAGACCATACTAGCGGTCTCAAAATTTCCGCTTTCTGCAACGCTGTCATACATGTTAAAATGTCCGGGCACAAAAAGCTCGTGGCGTTCATGCACAGGGGAAGTGTATGTATAAGAGCCGTTGCGTCTCGTTGTGTATAATCCTGAAACGTGTCCACGGCAGGAATTAGGCCAACAGATTGAACATCGGGCTTTGCCGCTAGCGAAAAACGGCGGCTGTGCGAGCCGTCATAAATGGGTCGTCTGTGCAGGACCCTTGAATCGCCCCTCGAATTCTGAAAGCTGGATTGCGCAGAGTGTCTGAGGGAACGTTTGGCATTACAGCTCAATCCAATGCTGCTCGAAGCACCGTTTGCTGCGAGGCAAACAATGTAGAATGTGGGGACTGCAGTGAGAGGGTTAGATGTGCATAGCAATCCAACAGCACTCTCTGGTGGAGGGCACAGTCCCTGGCAAGCATTAAGGAAAACGCATGCGTCAAACTCACTGCATTTCGTTGTGTATAATCCTGAAGCGTATCCACGGCAGGATTGAATCCAACAAGATAAACATTGGGCCACGCTGCTAGCGAGAACGCGGCAGCTGTGTGAGCCGTCATACACTGGCCATCTTTGCCAGCCTCCGCGCCGTCCCTCAAACTCTGAAGGCTGAATTGTGCAGAGTGTCTGAGGGGGCGCGCGAATGATAGCTCCGTTCAATGCCGCTCGAGGTGCCTTTGCTGCGAGACAGTCAAAGTTAGAGAACATGAAAGAAAAACGCATGCGTCACATTCGCTGCGTTTCGTTGTGTATAATCCTGAAGCGTATCCACGGCAGGATATAATCCAACAAGATAAACATCGAGCCACGACGCTAGCGAGAACGCGGCGGCTGTGTGAACCGTCATACGCTGGCCATCTTTGCCAGCCTCCGCGCCGTCCCTCAAACTCTGAAGGCTGGATTGTGCGGAGTGTCTGAGGGGGTGCTCAAATGATAGCTCAGTTAAATGACGCTCGAGGTGCCCTTGCTGCGAGACAGTCAAATGTTAGAGTGTGGAAACTGCAGTGAGAGGCTTAGATGTGCATTAGCAGTCCAACAGCGCTCTCTGGAGGCGGGCACAGTCCTAAGCAAACATGAAGGAAAAACGCATGCGTCACATTCGCTGCGTTTCGTTGTGTATAATCCTGAAGCGTATCCACGGCAGGATTTAATCCAACAAGATAAACATCGGGCCACGCCGCTAGCGAGAACGCGGCGGCTGTGTGAACCGTCATACGCTGGCCATATTTGCCAGCCTCCGCCGTCCCTCAAACTCTGAAGGCTGGATTATGCAGAGTGTCTGAGGGGGCGCGCGAATGATAGCTCCGTTCAATGCCGCTCGAGGTGCCTTTGCTGCGAGACAGTCAAAGTTAGAGAACATGAAGGAAAAACGCATGCATCAAACTCGCTGCGTTTCGTTGTGTATAATCCTGAAGCGTATCCACGGCAGGATTTAATCCAACAAGATAAACATCGGGCCACGCCGCTAGCGAGAACGCGGCGGCTGTGTGAACCGTCATACGCTGGCCATCTTTGCCAGCCTCCGCGCCGTCCCTCAAACTCTGGAGACTGGATTGTGCAGAGTGTCTGAGGGGGCGCGCGAATGATAGCTCAGTTCAATGACGCTCGAGGTGCCCTTGCTGCGAGACAGTCAAAGTTAGAGTATGGGGACTGCAGTGAGAGGGTAGATGTGCATTAGCAGTCTAACAGCACTCTCAGTGAAGGGCATAGTCCCTGGCATATTAACATGAAGAAAAGCGTGTGCGTCAAACTCGCTGCGTTTCGTTGTATATAATCCTGAAGCGTATCCAAGGCAGGATTCAATCCAACAAGATAACATCGGGCCAAGCCGCTAGCGAAAACGCGGCGGCTGTGTGAGCCGTAATCCACCATTTGAAGAGCAAAACTGTTGATTAACGCGCTCGAGTGGGGGAGAGCGAGCACATGGAACTCCAGTGCATCACTGTATTCATAGTCAAGCCGCACATATCGCCCCTAACCAACACCTCGTGCGGGGCCTCGGCGACCGCAGAAGCGAAACGGTGGGGGTTAGACGCGAGGCGACTTAAGAAATACACTCCAGAGCGCGGATACTTCCTATTGGCGTTAGTGCACAGGGGAAGTGTATGCATATTTTACTGTAGCCATAGGCTATCAAGGAGAGAACCTGTAGAGAGGCTGCAACGAACCTCTCATAAGTGCCTCCTCGTGATAACCCATCATACGGCTCCTACCTTTTGTTGACTCATCGCGTCCGCGGAGAGGAGTATACTGCTCGTAGATGATCGCTGAGAACGCGAGATAATAGGGCACAGAAGATTCGCTTCGTACTGAAGGAATGAAATCTGAGGTAAATGGCGCGCGGCACCAGGTATATATATGCTTACGCATGCTGGGCGGTGCCACGCGCTATTTGGCGAATAAGATTGGCGGGATGGTATAGGGCTTCAGACATTCGTCACACCGAAGGTGTTCCCATACGTGGTGACGTCACCGCAGCATCGAAGTCAATGTCAATGTCAATGTCACCTTTATTTATATAGCGCTTTAAACAAAATACATTGCGTCAAAGCAACTGAACAACATTCATTAGGAAAACAGTGTCAATAATGCAAAAATGATAGTTAAAGGCAGTTCATCATTGGATTCAGTTATGTCATCTCTGTTCAGTTAAATAGTGTCTGTGCATTTATTTGCAATCAAGTCAATGATATCGCTGTAGATGAAGTGTCCCCAACTAAGCAAGCCAGAGGCGACAGCGGCAAGGAACCGAAACTCCATCGGTGACAGAATGGAGAAAAAAACCTTGGGAGAAACCAGGCTCAGTTGGGGGGCCAGTTCTCCTCTGACCAGACGAAACCAGTTGTTCAATTCCAGGCTGCAGCAAAGTCAGATTGTGCAGAAGAATCATCTGTTTCCTGTGGTCTTGTCCTGGTGCTCCTCTGAGACAAGGTCTTTACAGGGGATCTGTATCTGGGGCTCTAGTTGTCCTGGTCTCCGCTGTCTTTCAGGGATGTAGAGGTCCTTTCTAGGTGCTGATCCAGCATCTGGTCTGGATACGTACTGGATCCGGGTGACTGCAGTGACCCTCTGATCTGGACACAGACTGGATCTGGTGGCCACGTTGACCTCGAAACAAGAGAGAAACAGACAAATATTAGCGTAGATACCATTCTTCTAATGATGTAGCAAGTACATAGGGTGTTATGGGAAGTGTTTCCGGTTCCGGTTTACCTAATTAATGCAGCCTAAAAATCCTTTAACGGATTTGGATAATAAAAGCATATTAGTATGTTATGTGTATGCCAGGTTAAAGAGATGGGTCTTTAATCTAGATGTAAACTGCAAGAGAAGTGACCTATGAAAGGGAACCTGAACATTTTGACATACTGATTCTGATCATAATTGCTGGCTCTGTGCTCTACAGTGCCACGTAGAAATACAACAGATGTTCTAATGCCCAAATGGGAGAGTTTTAGTTTGTCCAAGATAATGAAGATAATAATAATAAGTCATGAACAGACTACTTTGAAAAAAAAGAAGAAAAAAAACTTAAATAGTGAAGAAATACGTGTAAAAATATTTAATGTCAAGAGGTGAAATCATAAAATAATCATATATTATACTCATGATTTTATATTATATATATATTATTAATAATAATAATTTTTGAATGAATACATGTATAGTATCTGACAACCTGAACTAACACTGGCATGTCATCAATCAAAATGAAATTTTTTAAAAATAATTTACATATACATTCATGAGTTGTCTATATTTTTATGCTTAATTACAATCTCTAGACCATTAAGTACATCAAAAGTTTTCTCATCAGGTCGCAGCAGTTTACACAGACGTATCTTTAGCTCCCTTTAATGACGGCTTGAATTAGGTATTGTGAATGACTTCTCTTCCCTTTTGAAATATGTATATCTGAGTGAAAAGCTCCTCGGATGAGGAAAAATAAATGTAGGATGACACTTGTTTTTGTCGGTTGGATTTTTGGTATTTGCTGATTGCTGCTGCTGTTGTTTCATGAGAGGGATTGAAAACTGTCCGGCCACTGGATAAGTTTATTGTCCCGCCCTCACGGAGATGATAATAATATTGATTCAGTTTGATATGATTTAAAATAAATCGGGGTTCGGTGTTTATGCACACCTGTGAGTTCTGCTTGGTGTCAATGTACAGAAAAAGTTCTTTAAAACTATGTAAAATATATCAAAATGTATTTCTAAATGTGTTTATGTTCGAAACACTTTATGGCTGAAATATAATCTATTGTCGCCTATAGTTGATATGGACACAATAGAGTGTAATGCTTTAATTAAACTAATATAAATCTGTCACACAATATACAGTGGCACAATGAATTCAGGGCATATCAAAAGACGGAAAAGTATCGAGCAAAAGTAGGTCAGTGCTAGTTTAGCATAATGTAAAAACGTCTCCTCAGGTTAATAATGAAAGCTATTTTCCAGCGTTACCTAGAATTTTTGAGTGGAGTGAATGTACAGAATGAGCGACCCTCACAAGAAATGAGATGTTAGTCACTTTTTATTGCACTTTTGCCGTTGGGAACTTCTGATCAGCTTCTCTTGAACGCTGAGTTGAATCTTGAGTTGTAAACTTTACTCCCACCACATCATTATCATCAGTCATGTGCTCATACGTTTCTGCCCAGTATATGGGTCATTCCACAAAACCTCTTTCTCATAAAGTGTCAACTTGATGTTGTTGTTTATTAAATGTTAATATGGTAATTAAAAAAAGGAAAATCCAGTAATTTACTTCTCCTTTTCGCCATGCTGTATTAGCAAAAACACAAAATGGTAGGCACACTAGGCCTATACCGGCCCTGTTACCAAGATTTTGTACAGCAAACAATTTAAAATCATTAAATTATAAGTTGTTTATTTTAGTTTCACAGTCTTCACAGTCATTTTAGCTCAAACTGTCAGTTTTGTTACTATCAGCCCTGTTTCCATTCTGAACGCAGGGCATATATTAAAATATATTCATTTAATCACCTTACATTGAATAAGTCAGGTAGGATGGCCCTTTTGTAACTCTGCTAGTCTACTGACTAAGACTGTTGCGTTTCTTGTAATGTACATTCATTCTTTACATATCTGTCAAGTGGAACTAAACCATACACACATGGGTGTAAACTACACAGGCTGGGACTTCCACTGTTGTGTTTCCACATCTCACCTAACTACCAGTGCTATGGGTGTGGCAAAACAGACGTCGAGCTTTACGTCAGCGAGCTAGACGTAACGTAAGCGTACGCCAGCGTGCGCCCCCTGGCGGTGAGTCGAGGAGAACGCTCATAATGGGTTGTGAAAGTGGAAAGTACCTCATGGAAATCCCCGCTGGCTTTTATGTACTGCTTTCAGTCGGGCGGTCTTAACTAGAGTAAAGACTCCGCAGTGTTTTGACGAATAGCAGTGAAATCCAGTGGAGATCTAACAGAGCCATGGACGATTAAAGTGGACTGAGTGAAGCAGCAGTAGAGCCTGAACATCTTATGGGCTTTGTTAGTGGATACCGACATATTGAACAGGTAAGAGTTCCGCCCGTTCCCTCGCCTCTCTGATATCGTGTCAGACTGTATCCTAAACCGAGCGAGACTGATTTCTCCCGAATTGTGTCGCGGTTAAACGGCGGTTGTTCTTGAACGCCACGGTTTGACAGCCATTGTTTGCGAAGACGTCACTTAGCAGCGATTCGAGACATTAAACGTTCTATTGTTGCCATGGGGACACATCGCTTCCTTTCGAGTGTTACATTGTTGCATTGTCTGGGGCTTCTGTCAAGTCAATTACGTAATTCGAGCGTCAGCAGCTGATGTTACAATATTTATTATTATTATTATTAGTTATTTTATCGCATCGCTCTCTATTGTCCCCGTTGTGCTACGTGTTTAATGAACCGTGTTCGCCGCTCTGTCGCTTCCCGCACGACGACAGCGTTGCGAGCGTTTCGCGAGAGCTATTTAAGGGAACGATGTCGCTTTGACGTTCAGAATAAGTTGTCCCTTAAGAACCTCGACAGCTCAGACAAAGTCAGTGGTATTCTGAAGCCTCCAGGTGTCTGAGCCCGTCTGTTGGCTATTCTGATAGTTTTGGAAATGTCATCGTGGGGGTGGACTAATAAAGATGTTCGCCCTTCTCATCTGACCTCAAGAGTCTGGAATACACCATCGGCTTTCAGGGGCCATGATCTTTCTTTCAGTTCTTCACCTTTAGGGTGGAGGGAAATGAGGGGAAATTCTTCTCTGTAGCACATGGTCGTGGGTTGAGCGCCTCTGACAATGCTGTGTTTGTTTCACGTCTTCTTTCGCAGAACTAGATTGGTTCCCCACTCCAGACTACCATGTCTCAGGGCCAGAACTTCCTGCCCAAGTTCCTGTTTGTGAGTAACCTTCTGAAGGCCGTTAAAATCAGAGAGCGGGTGCCCAACGATGTGGTGAAGCCCTCGTCCAGCGGCGGCCTGATCCATCACCTGCGCAGCATGCACCGCTACACGCTGGAGATGATCCGCATGAGCCAGTTCCCGCAGGCCTTCCGCGAGGTCATCCAGGCGGCCATCTTGGACCGGGCCATGCAGAGCTCACTGGAGCAGGAGAAGAGGTTGAACTGGTGCCGCGAGGTCAAGAAGCTGGTGCCGCTGAGGACCAACGGTAACTATGCCATGATTTAATCAGCTAGAAAGAGTGGCTCTCTGGTTTCTGTTTTCTTTTCAAGCGCTGACATTAGAAACACTTGGATTCTTTCTCCTATTACGATCTTTTAAGCTATTTGTATCGATTTATGTTATCGATGCATTATTGGTCTGCTAGACTATATAAATGCACAATGGCTCTAGACAATTCTTCTTATTGGTCATTTTTTGGCTGATGACTGAAGTGATACCTCTCTCACTGTGTAAACTAAGCATTCAGTTCATGAAGGCATTATTATGTACATCTTCATTTTGCTCTGCTATTTAAAAAGCCATATTGTTTGACCACTTAAAAAAAGAACACGTTTTTCTTCACGACAGACGGGAAAACCCTGCCCCATCTGTCACCCTGGTGTTCTTCCCTCTTAATTCGACAAACAGTTTGATTGAAGGGTGATGCAGGGCTCTTTCTGACTGTGTCCTGCTTGCTCAGGGTCAGGACGCACTGCTCTTCTCTTCTCTTCTCTTCTCTTCTCTTCTCTTCTCTGATGAGTAATGCTGCCAGGGAAACTTCTCAGTACTTGCCATTGTTGCTCCATGGCACAGTCACTAGTTACTGTAACTGAACATGGGTAAACTCAGACATTACATTAAGATTGGTCTGAAATACTCTGTTTGTTTTGTAAGTGTCAGTATTTCACACATGTCTTGTTCCTGGCAGCGGATAGCGTCTCATTCTTGTATTCTGAGGGAAAAAAGTGTTGTTTTTCTGGACACCACAGATTTTTCTTCATAATGAAAGAGGAATTTCCTGTTCTGAATCACATGGGATTATGAAATCATCAGACTGGAACATGCTGTTTAAAACATTAACTGTAACAACTTCCTAAGTGAACGGGGATTTGTCTAAATGTGTATACGTTTTGTACATTTACATTTAGGCATTTGACAGACACTAATCTAAAGCGACTTCCACTGCATTTAAACTTGACATACATTTTTTTAGTAGTTCCTACATTCCCTGGAAATCGAACAATGTAACCTAAAACTTGTTGGAAATTTGTTACTAGAAAAACTACTTCTGAAAAATGAGATCAAGTTAGATATTAAGTTAGCATCACTACTTCTTAAAAGTGTTTGTCCCTGTATCAATGCTAAACAGATTCAGATCTCATCGTGTATGTCAAGGAGCGTTTGATTTAGAGGTGTTGTAGAATTCATATTTTTTGGTTCCCCTCGCTTTAAGGGTCATATGGAAACGTTCTCTTCTGTAACAAGAAACAAAACAACGCACTGTACAATAGTTTCCATAACCTATAGACAAGTTAAATAATTCTTCTGCTCAGGAACATTTGGCCTTTGTGTTGGTATCAGGCACAGCCCATGTTCTAGACGATTACACAGGTTTAGAGAACAGGAACTAGATCATATGTTCAGACTTCCCTTATGGGCTGTAGAAGTGGCATGAATGCAGGCATTCCTGCAGAGCGTCGGCCCTCCTCTGGAAAGTCCAGACGCTTTAGATCATGGCTCTGGTGTCAAGAGGAGAGCTGAAGTGAAGCCCTTACGGCGTTTAATCAGAGAATCACATACTAGGGAAATTCCTCACAGTTGTGCGCAGACTGTTTCACACAAGATTCACATAAACGCACACACGTTACACAAGATCAGGAAGAACACAGCTGTGCAGTGTGTTCAAGTTCTCTTTACTGTGACCTACACTTACAGCTTACAGTGAAGGTACTGATTTACGGAAAAATACAGACTAGAGAGTTTAGAGTTCGTTCGTTTTGCTAGGTAGCCTGACGTGTCCAAATGTCTCCCTGTTTAATAGAGGAGTATATTTAATTGCTTTAGCAGAGAACTGTTTTAATATGCACACAGTCAGATGGATTGGGTATCTGTTATCGGTTTTAACACCTCTGTGGAAATCCCCTCAGTGCTTCTTTCTTATCCTTTATCTTGTACTTGACAAATATGGCTGAACTAACCTTTAGGTGTAAAAGATATTCCTGTCTAGGTACGCAACAACAAATCAAAGATCGTAAATGTAGTTTTTCGTTTTCGCACTCTTATTTTCTGTTGTCGTTATGCACGTCAGCAGGTTGCTAAGGCTCTCTCTGTTATGACAATTTAGATGATGTTTAAACGGGAACTGCAAGTTTCATAGCCTTTTTCTGAATGCGTGAATGTCTCCTGCTTGATGAGTTTTTTGGCAAAGTCAGATCTCAGTGCACTTCCACTGTATGTAAGGAGAAGGGATCCTTCGGGACGACTCCTGTAGAATGGCATATCTGCATATATTGCTTATATGTTTGCTCATGTTCCAGAAACTAAGTGAGCCCATTCGTGCCTGAGGAACATAACGTCGTCAGAACATTCCCACATTCCCAAGCTCTTCACTACGACTGTCCCGAGCTTTGATCTGTGTTTGTGTGTCTTCATTTAGGTGATGGGAACTGCCTGCTCCACGCAGCCTCTCAGTACCTGCTGGGGGTTCAGGACACAGACCTGGTGCTGCGAAAGGCTCTTTACGCAGTGCTGAAGGAGACAGACACTAGTAACTTTAGAGGGCGCTTTCAGACAGAGCTGCTGCACTCTCAGGAGTTCACTCAGACTGGCCTGCGATACAGCACTTTGGTAAGCACTTCCACCTTCACCGTGAACATGTCAAATGGTAATTTCTGTTGCAGAAACTAGTCAGATAAAGCCAGCAGTAAAACACATTCAGCTTTAGAGATTTCTGAACCTTTTTTTCAGAATGACGAGGGTAGAGCTCATACATATTTGTAATGTTTCCTGTTTCTCAGAACTGGGAGGAGGAATGGGTGAAGATTGTAGAAATGGCTTCTCCGGTGTCCAGCAGTAATGGCCTACAGTTTGACTCACTAGAGGATATTCACATCTTTGTGCTTTCAAATATTCTCCGGAGACCAATTATTGTTATTGCAGGTTAGTAAGCTTAAACAATGATGCTTCTATGAGGAGCATTTCAACAGAATTACTCAAACACTTGTTCGTTGGAGCACTGACTGATTTGGTGCATCAACATGATCAATGTTTTTATTTCTTAACAGACCAAGTACTCCGAAGTATCAAGTCCGGTTCCTCCTTTTCACCCCTCAATGTCGGGGGCATATATCTGCCTTTGCATTGGCCTCCAGGAGAGTGCTACAAGTATCCCATAGTGCTTGGATACGACTCTCAGCACTTTGCACCTCTGATCACAATCAAAGACAGCGGCCCAGGTATGCCACCAGACACTGTGCTACTCCTTAATGTGTCCTTTCTACTTGGCCCAGTGCATTTGAATATTTGATGTTTGTGACCCATTCAGAGATCCGTGGTGTGCCACTGATAAACCCTGGACGGGGTGGGTTTGAAGATCTCCGAGTGCACTTTCTGACAGAAAAGGAGCAGCAACAGAAGGAGAAGTTGCTGAAAGACTACCTAATGCTTATAGAAATCCCTGTCATTGGCCTGGGCTGCGATCCCACACAGATCATCACTGCAGCCAGGTATGAGCCAGCTCTAGCCTACATGGCCTGGTCCAAGAAACACAGGCTGCTTCAGTGCAGTTCTTTCTGGAATTGGTGTACTGTGTACTTGTGATAAAAACATCTATATATTAACATATACATGTATATATATAGGCATTTCCTAAATGTAACCACAAGTGCCTATAAAGTTGTTCCTTTTCTCTGACAGACTGGATGAAGGCAACCTACCTGAGGACATGAACCTGATGGAGGACTATCTACAGCTGGTCAACCATGAATATAAGCGCTGGCAGGAGGATAAGGAGTCATTATTGGCCCCCCAATCCCAGCGTCCCCCTCCCTTCTCAGTCTCCCAGCTCTCTCTTATTGAGATCCGCTGTGCCACTCCCCGTTGTACCTTCTACGTCTCGGTGGACACTCAACCCCACTGTCACGAGTGCTTCGAAAAGCGGCAGGCGGGTTGTAAGCCAGAGGCCATTTCCACCACAAATCAAACCTCGTCCTCGGACCCCGAGAGCCGAGGGAGGCTGGAGCACTCCGTCCTGCCCAGCCCACGCTCTGCGCCCCCTACGGCCCCCAGTCTAAGCCTTTACAGTGAGACTCATGCCATGAAGTGCAAGACGCCCGGATGCTTGTTCACGCTCAGCGTGGAGCATGATGGGTTGTGTGAACGCTGCTTCACGGCGAGGCAAAACCGAACGGCGGCTAATGGTCCACTGCAGCAGGGCTGGTGGGCGACAGGCAGCCGGGAGCGAGAGAAGGAGAGAGAGCGAGAAAGGGACACTGAGAGGTGCGTTGTGTGCCATCAGGAGGTCTTTAGGATATTCAATGGTCTTTGCCCACCCTGCATGCAGAGGACTGCCGTTTCCGAGAGGGGGGACCCCCAGCAGCAGGAGCCCAGGACCGAGGCTTCATTATGGGCTCTGCACAGGGAGACCGAGCGCACGGGACACACCTGGCAGACACCCGCGGCCCGGCAGTGTAAACGCCCCGGCTGCCAGTTCTTTGGGACGCCAGAGAAGCTGGGATTCTGCACTATATGTTATGTAGACTACCAGACCAATCACCGTAAGTGCTACTCTTCTGCATTCACTCACTTCTTCTTGTGACTCTCTCTTGATCAAGAAATAGCATTTCAAATGCAATCTCATGACAATGTCTCCACCACGAGTCATAGACAAGTTCAACCAGAAGAGCAAGTGTGTATAAAGTATAATATTTGGCTGTTTTTGTTGGTATAGTGGCCACCCCTGCTCTTGTCCAGCCCAGACACACATCTGAGGCGGGCTTCCAGAACTGTCCGCGGTGCCGGGGTCAGGGCTGCGGCGCCGAGGGAAAGGCCATGCTCGAGGGTTACTGCAACAAGTGCTTTGTGAAGGAACAGAGTGCCAGACTCAACCAAGCAGCGAGCAGGGGCTCTCACTCCCCGCCTCTCGTCACGGTAAGTGTCCGAACCTCGTTGCTGTGGGGAAGGTTTGGCTCTTCTGAAGCACTGACGAACTCTTGTTTCTGTCCAGCGGTCCTCGAAGGCTCGTCCTCCTCCGATGCTGTCCCAGACACCGTGTCGGCGCAGCGGCTGTAAGAACCTGTCCCCGGGCTGCACGGACCTCTGCCCGGACTGCATCAGCCGTGGCCAGCGAGAGGGTCGACGAGCACAGGCGCCCAAAGAGAAGAGCAAACAGCGCTGCAAGACGCAGGGCTGCGACCACTACGCCAACCAAGAGAAACAAGGCTACTGTAACGAATGTGACCACTTCAAGCAGATTTACTGAGGCTGACAGAACGGTTCACTGCTGAAAAAGGGCCCAGTTCATCATGCTGGCGAACACTCTTTCACAGGATTGCCCAAAATCCCCCACCTATATTGGGCAGGGCATAAAGAGCCCGGTGGTGCTGTAGAATTGATTACCTCTCAAATGAAGTTTTGCTCATTTGTATCATGTGTATAGACCGTCGTGAGAAACTAATGATACACGATGACGTCTAGTCACACAGCTGTTTGTATCGGACAGGGTAACTAATCGCAAACGATTATAGGCGAATTGAGGAGTGTAAGAAGTAACGATTTCAGATTAGCAACAAATTTGACCAAAGTTAATAAACCGAAAGATATGTCTAAGCAAGTGTACTTCGCCACTGTGGACTGCAGGAAGCCTGAGAAGTACAGGGTATGCAGAGACCACCGGAGGACAGCATTCGATAGTTCCTTCATGAAATGTAGGTTAAGTGCCAATGAGAGCTTGCTAAGCAGAGCTCGGATCTCATTCCTGCTGCACCATCTGATGTCTGCAAGCAGCACGCATCTGTTGCCTTCGAGAATGTTTCTGTTTACCATTTTCACACGTCCTTCTTGCTCTTGAAACTATTTTTCACTATTGCTTGCCTTTGCTAAACTTCATATGATTTGGTCTGTTCTGTTGAACGGATAAGAACAATTCCTTAAGTGCAATGAAAACTGGATACTTGACACCTCCCTGATGTCTAGAGCAGATAGAAAAAATAAATAAATAAAACCGTGTCAGTTTTTGCGATGACTGAAATCCCCGTCTGGATAAACCGCCAGGCGGAAACGAATCAGTCTGAATGTAAACACACACGGGTAAGAAATCCTGTGAATTGGCCGTTCTCGCCCAGCCACTTTCTTTCGGTTGCACTACTCCCCTTTAAACACACAATGCCTCAGTCTATTCTTTGCATACGTTTAGTATGCACAAACTGACATTCTCTATTTGAATATTTCTGCAATATCTGCACAGACACAACGAGAAGAGATCGCGTTCGCTCCTGTGGCATCATTTATAAAGAACTGTGTTAAACATTCCCATCCTCAAAGTCCAATATTGTGCATTTAGCTCCGTCTATCTGAGATTCATGTGGGAAATGTTCAGAAATGTGCTTTGGATAAATGATACATACGAGAGAGATCTGCAGTCGAGTTATAAATTCACAAGTGTCTACTCGTCAACTACTGGATCTGTTCAGTCAGTTCAGATCATCACAAACTTGCACAATCCTAAATAAGCTGCTCTGGGATGAGGAACAGTACTTGTGACGTACAGTACAGTGACATTCCAGTTATAGACCGAGAGGAACATAGATTACAAGATGGACATTTTGTGCAACCTTTCATTAGAGTATCGTATGAAAAGCCTTGTTTTTTTTTTGGTATTTATTCACAGCAAATATTAACTGTAATGTGTTTCAAGAATTATTTATATGTGGTCCAGGAATAAATTATTTTTAATAGAAAAACATGAACGCCTGTCGTGTGTCTGTTTACCTTGATTTGCTTTATTGTAGCTGGAAATACATGTTTTAACAAGCAACGCTTTAAAAATAGTACTTCAGGTAGTAATACGTTACATTTTGGTGTCGGTAACAAAACAATGGCTGTTAGTTACAGTGTTGGGGAAAGTTGCTTTTAAAAGCAATGCATTACAATATTGCATTGCTTCCTAAACAGTAAATCATTGTTACTTAGTTACTTTTTATTCAAAAAATAATGTTACTTTAGCATTACTCTTTTAATATGAGCAGGGCTTGCTTGTTTTAATATAAAAAGTTTGATTTATAGCAAATGTAAAAGCCCTTTCACACCAAAAAAGTGTAATGAATAAACCTCAGGCTGAAGGAAAAGTAAATTCATGTCTTTACAGTAGACCAGAAGAAGATTCAGCACTCTTCAGAAATAATAATCAAAAAACAAACAGTGAAGCACAACTGTTATTTATCTAAATTCATCTTTGCTTATTAGTATGGTTGAACTGGATCATCGAAGGTCAGCAGCAAAGACAGTTAATAAAATGGGATTATATACATTTGTGTTTTTTAAGATATTTAATTAGTGCAGTCATATATTTTTTTCATGATGAATACTAAATCTGTTTTTTTTTTTTTTTTGTGAATGGGATGAATTAATGCACAATCACATTTAGTCTAGAACTAAATCATGTTCACAGCACACACAGCGCCTGCTTTCTCCCAATATGGGGACTGGAGACTTATCAGTCAATAAATGGGCAAACAAAGATATTTTCTTGTAAATTAAAAATGAATGCTTTACTTTACTAGTTACTTGAAAGCAGTAATCTGATGATGTAACTGCGGTTCTTGTAATGCGTTACCCACAACACTGATTACGTAACTATAGTTGGATATAAGTCACAAAATGAGATGAGTTAAGCAGTGAGGATTAATAGCCAAAGAAAAAGAACGATTGCTGCTATCCAGAAATCATAAGAGCAGTTACATAACTAGTGTCCCTTCATGTGTGTGTGTGTGTGTAGCAGATTGGTATCTTCTTTGAATGACTCTAAATTTAGAAGTCGGTAAAACTTTGCATAAACCCCAGGTGAATTTTGTGCCACTTGAACCAAACTGTTCCGTCACAGGAAGTTTTGTGGTTGTGAGTTATAGCATTGGCATCTTTGTGTCTCCTCTGCCTGCTTAAAACTGTGTCTCTTTCTAATAATGTGATTGTGAGAGTTGCCTCGCAGTGTCCCACACTCACACTGCTGGAGAAGCAGGTATCCCCCAAACCCCTGGAGAGCTCTGCTGACTCAGAGAGGGAGGGGATCTTCGGTGGGGACCGGTGACATTTGAGTGATGTGGGGGCAGCGTGGGCACCAAGTCAACTAGTGCCGCTCTGAAAATAGCAGGCCATAAACTGTGCAGCCTACACACTGATTCTCAGACACAACTTGAGCGTTTGTGTTCTAGTGCACTTCCTGTGCGCTGAAAGGTTTAGGGAGGAAAACATCGAATCAAACATAAAACAACATGCTTGTCCTAAAACCATAAAACTAACTGAAGTTAACTGAAATTTGATCTTAAATAGAAAATGAAAATTACATTTCAATAAAAAAAAAATGTGATTGAAATATATATATTTTTATATATTAATGAAAACTATAATGGTACTAAAATAAGTAATATCCATGTTATATGTTAGCAACTGAGTGTGAACAATGTTTTCAGTCTTTACCAGATTCATAATACATCACACCTTTCATAAAAGGATTACAGTTTTATGAAAACTTCAAGCAAACTCAGTAAGTGCCTTTCTTCCACTAAAAGAGCATCAGGTGGTGTATTATATAACGACTGAAACGCACTGATCCAGATGTAAACCCTCAGTTAAATACAGCTTATTTATAATAAAATATCTGTTATTTTTATTTTGACAATTTGTTGACTTCACCTGTTCCTTTTTGCTAATCAGATAACACGGAGAACCAGTAACAACCGGATTATTGCCTATTAATTAGTTATCAATATTAAGCATACACCAAATAGGAATAATTCCATAACTGCTGAACCACCTCAAGTGTGACTCAAGAGCGCGTCTGAAACTGAAATAAAAAGAAACCAGACCAGACCAGGATGATCCGGATCCTGCAGTGTGTGTGTGTGTGTGTGTGTGGGGGACTCGGAGGGGATTCCAGGTCAGTTCATTTACAGAGGTGTGTTTGATTCGATCCCATGACTCATCTGTAGAACAGGAACCGTTCCGAGATGATGATCTGTCACTCGGGTGCATTCCAGAGAAGTTTCCTGAGCACCGTCAACACGACAGAAAACCTCACAACCGTACCTGTCTTCTTGTGACTCTTATTAAGAGCTTTTGCAACTATTTCTATGAAACCGTAATAGTAAGAAGTACACTCACAGTATGTCATCTTGAGCCTCGGTCTAGTGGTGTGATGTCACGTTTCTCACGTGTGTGTGCTGCGGAGAGCATGGTCACGTCATGTTGTGGGCCCTTCAGTGCTGACTCATTCTCTAGCAGCCATCTATAGGATGGATCCCGTAACTGGTGATGTGAGCAGCCCCACAGAGCTGGAGTTCAGGGGGTTGCCCCCAGCAGAGCTTCAGCCCAGGCTCGGGGTGAAGACAGTCAAACATCAAGCTGACGTGGGGGTATAGGAAACATTCAAGGGGAAATCACTTCTGCAGGTGTTTTTTTCTTCTTTTTTGTGTAACTTTTCAGTAAGTTATGCTTTGACTCATGACTCAAACCCCACTCACCCATCACACTAGAGAGCGAGACACTGCTCAGATGACAACAGCGGTGAAACGCTTTGATTTCATTACACAGACGTGAATGGAATTACCTGCATGACAACATTCTTATTTCATAGAATTCATAGATTTTGGCATATACACGGATTACTTCTGAACTGATTACTAATCTACTGTAACTCAAAACACAGATCTATTTGACTGGAATTGTTGAAGAAAAAAAATGAGCTGTTAACTTTAAATTACTACGATTAGGGCATAGAAACATATTACAAGACTTTTAAAGTAACTTTTTTTTTTAGTTGGGTTAAAGACAAGTATTGCCGAGAGATGGGATGTGGCACTATTACTGATCTTGCTCTATCACAGAGTGAAGACGATCTCTGATACAGTCTGACCTGTGTGTGACCGATCTCACACTGATTTACACACAAGTATCATGTGCCACGGCTGGTGTTTTTGTTGTTGTTGTTGTTTTAAGATAAGTTAAGGACACTTTCTAAGTAATTTTATTAATTTCCAACTGGAATTCTTGTTCTTGGAATTCCAGACACACACACACACACACACACACACACACACACACAGACAGAGAGAGAGAGAGAGAGAGAGAGAGAGATAGAGAGAGAGAGAGAGAGAGAGAGAGAAAGAAAGAGAGAGAGAGAGACAGAGTGAAAGAGAGAGAGAGAGAGGTTTGTGTGGCACGCGCTGCCCTCTAGTGGTTAGACAAGACAGGGCATAAAAGTTTAATTTCTTAGGCGTCATTTTCCTGATTTTTTTCTCATGCAAAAATGTTCGTTAGTTTTAAGATCTCAGCAGGTCTTAGCATTATGGACAGAGAAAGAGACCAAAAACACTGGATGTGTTGGCATTTCGTAATTTATTTATTTCACTTGAGGAGATTTATATATATATAATTATTATAATTAATTTTTTTATGTCAATGCATATATATATATATATATATATATATATATATATATATATATATATATATATATGTATATATATATATATATATATATATATATATATATGTATATATATATATATATATATATATATATATATATATATATATATATATATATCAATGTCATTACATTGGTTGGAGCCATACAGTCTATGGTTGGAGCCTAAGAACCAAATGTAGAAAAAAAAACATTTGTGAAAAAGAAGTATTCAAATCTTATTCTCCGTGTGTTATTCAAAAAATAAATAAATAAAATAGACATTAAATGGAAAAATCAATGTAATTTTTTTTTCATTCACCAATCAGTTTTCATGCTATTTTGAGCCAAACTTTGTAGAAAGATGATTCTCAACTTTGTTATATCGAGATATAACAGAATGATCTGATATACTACTGTACTTTATGGAATACGTGTATAAAATATTAATACATTGGTATTCACATTTTATTCAATGTATCTATACACTGCATCTAATTTGCATATTAATATATTCTTGGGGAAAACCCTAATGAAAAAAAAAAGAAGTTTAACAATAACCTGGCAACATTTTCATAGGAATATTGATCTATAACTTCTCTGTGGAGATCTTGTGCCTGATTATTGTGTGTCTGCTGTCTTCTAGAGAAGACATGTATGAAGATGATGTCCTGTTTCGTAAGGAAGAGTCATATTCCGATTTGAAACCACGTCACATTTTTCATTTTCCATTTGGTGGAATCATGAGTAGATCTTCAAGATTAGAGCTCAATCTGATAACGCATAAAAGTATTATTACTGTATAGGCCACTTACATTTTAGTAGATTAAACTGATCATGAAGAATCACTCATCTCTGTGTTAGTGAACTTTTGAGGTCTGTGTGTTCATACACACACTCAAAAACAAACAAAAAAAAAACATTCCGAGGTTAAAAAACCTATTTGGGTCATTTTGGCAACCCAGCGCAGGGTCAAAACAAGTGCTGCAACTGATTTTCAGGAGAATTTGATAAAGGCAGGACCATTTCTTGCTAAAAGTTACTAAATAACATGATGTCATTGCGTATACGTAACCACGACGCAAAACTGCGTCACTGCGTAGAACTGACGGACCAGCTCTTGTTTTCTAAGCGTTTAATAAAAAATAAAATGAAAACATTTGACTGGTCATCTCACAGAAAATATGACTTGAAATATGTTTGTAAGCCTGAAAAATAATAATATAAAACGCTATAAAACAATCTAATAGTTAGCTAATTTAATTAATTGTTATTTTCCGTCCGTAGCTGTATCTCTTCACCTGGCTCTTTCTGTGTAATTTAAAGTGGAAGTGCATGCTTTTTAAGTCCCTTTTGTAAAAGTTGTTAAAAGTTGCAAATTAAATTTGTAAATAGCTAATTTTGTTGCTTGATGCTTTTTGAGACACCCACAGGTGCAGTGTTGTTGACACGAGAACTTCTGGTTATTATCGACCGACTACAGCCTCAAAACCAGTGTTGGGCTGAAAGAAATACCCCAATAACTTCTCATTTACATGTTATAAAATATTTATTTTCAGGCTTAGACATCAAATATTACAACACTAGTATGCAGGAAAACAAAGTATAATCTCAAAGTACACATTTGTTGAGAGTATGTCAAACCTCTGAGGAATGATCATCCAGACAGGAGAGATCATGATGATTTCCTCTCTTGGTCCCGTCAGTACTGTGTGTGCCAGCTGCTGTCAGAGAGAGGCAGGTGTGTCCCTGACAGAGCAGGTGTGTCTCAGGTGTGTCCTCCTGGTGACTCAGCTTCAGCAGAGGAACATGCCTGCTGTGTCATAGGCCAGCACATTGTATCCTCTCTCAGAAATAAAGGTACAAAAGTCTCTGGGGCAGAACCTTCTCAAAAGTACTAATATGTCTCATTTAGTTATTTATATGTACATTTTAGGTACTAATATACAACTTTCAGGGGTAAATAAGGTACACTGCAACTACACATACTATTTTATACATCATAATCTTGTCTCTTTTCACCAGCAATGTCTTTTTTTTTCTTCTTTTTTATCTTTGGAGAAACATGCACATTACTGTCGTCTTGCTGCCATGCTCTGAATGTGATGAGTTGATTCAGGAGAGAATAGGTTTAATTCTGATTAGTTCCCTCAGCAATACAGCAAAGAAGCCTGGCCTTAAAAGGTCTTACATTCTTGGCTTAAAGTCAGTTTACAGTTAGATGCATCATGCTTGAACAGATCAGTATATGTAGCAAGGAGTCCTGTTAGTTCCTGCTGATGTTGTACTCACTCAGCGAAAAAATGTCCTCCTCTAATCAAAAGGAGAAAGTGATTTATTCATCTATTGCAAGAAATGTGATTTTAAGTTTTTTTTTATATAAACATGTTTCATCACTGCCCTGTTTTTAGGAATTCAGTGATGTCATCAGCCAGTCAGCTTGGTCATGATGTCATTTCCCTCTGGATAAATGTGATGCATCTCTGAGCGTTTCGTTTCAGGTGACTACTTGGCAGCAGATCTGATTTGTAGCGATTAAGGTCTAGAGACAGGGCTGTTAGCACTCATCTCAATAGCAGATGCTTGACTGGCACATCTTTGCTCACGGTTAGTGACACAGAGCTGTCTAGACTCTAGACCTTCCTCAATGACAAGTTTCTAGACCAAATTTTGATACGAAACGTGTGCCTAAACACCTTCTGTGCTTGAGCCCCTTACCTACTCCCATTGATTTCTCCATAGAGCAGCAAAGATCACACACACGCACACGCACACACACACACACACACACACACACGCAAAACTAGCTCTGATTGGCGTCTTAACAGAAAGTCTCCCCTTTATTGAAGATTGGTTTACAATTCATATCACTGCAACTGACAAAGTGAAAAAATCTGAGTCTAGTAAAATGCTCCAAAAAACCTACACGTTTTCAAAGTTAACAAGCAAAGTACTTTTTATAAATTTTTCCACGTCAAACTGACTAATTGAAATGAACTTATCACGGCATGAATGCATCAAGATGTTCAATTTTTCCAAGAAAAACATCAGGTTTTGTATATTTTTGTGTTTTTATCCACTTGCTCACCTATTTAACTGTAAAACCACGCTCAGGAAAACCCTCTTCGTTCACTTGACTTTGAACATCCAAACACTAAACACACAGTCTTCGCTGACAGGAAGAGCACTTTAGTGAAGTGTGCAATCAATACTGTGATAACATGGGATGACACATTAATGTAGAAATACAGATACATCATACAAATATTTTCTTAATGTTGATATGTAGAGACGTTCAAGAAATATACAAGATTTAAGAAAATTAAGAAAACTCAGTCACACTTTACATCGCAGTGTTCAGGTTATTTTTTATTATTTTCTTAACCATATTAATGTGATTACTAGCTAAAATGAATTATATTTACATAAAGAGTAATATGTGATGGACGCTATAATGTAAACTGATATAGAGATTCTGGATAATGCTTTGTGGAGTTCACACACACACACACACACACACACACACATCAAAGACAGTTTGTGAAGGATTCATAATAATAAAAAAATGAATTAAAATAAACGTTAATAGCACTAGCCCCCAAAACTTAGAGAGGCGGGCATGGAGCAGTTTGGCCCTCATCAAAGTCAGTACGGTCCTATGTTTGATTCAGGAAGATGACGATGCTTTTGGAGATCGTTGAGCATTGACATTTCGTCTTGGGGGGCTTAACATTGTCCTTTAAGAGAGGTGTTTTAGGCAGAGCTGTAGATGTATTTGGTCTTGGCCATGCCGGAGACCTCATCTTCGTAGCGAGGAAGACAGCAGAAGAGGATCCCGCAGCCCAGCATCAGGATGGTGGCCCCCCAGCCGAAGCCGTACGCCCAGGTGTAGATGTAATACCCTTCATAGATCTGCTCATTGAACTTGACCGGGTAGATGATCAGAGCGATTATCTGGATGATGACTGGGACCAGAGAAAGCAGAGTCACTTAACAGATGCACACTGCAATCATTCTTGTTCAAGGAAAACTTGAACACTTAAGTTACACTGTTTAAAAGTCATCATTTTCCAAATACTAAACCAGGTAGCATTTATTTTCATACAGACACACTTTTAGGTTTCAGTTGATAAGACAGTAGACTCCCTGTTCAGAATGAGCACAGAACATTAGCGGTAATGTGATGAACTACATCTGTGTTTACTCCTGTGTGCACCTTGGCACCAGTTTGTTTTGGTGTAATCAGCAGCTTGAAGCTCGCCTCAATAAAGCCGGGCGTATCCGCGAGTGTTGCAGAGACATGTGAGTGAAGGCCAAGCCCTGTTTGGGAACTTTCACACAGGCCTGTGTCTGTCTCAAACATAATGAACTTCTGCATAGTTCACAGAGGGAGAGGCCGAGAGGAGTTCACACTTCAGAGTCAAACTCAAATCACAGAGGGAGGATTTAAAGAACATTAGAAACATCTATGAGGGGAAGAAATGAAAAGACTAATTAGAAAGAAGAGGTTATGATTCAGTAAGTGAATAACAAAAGTCTCTCGTCCCGACAGCCATTCTTATCTTTGACTGGAATACAAGTGAAGAGGACGGGGGAGGGGTGAGAGCGACACTCGATCCCATAGCAACAGCCAAACAAGTCAAAGACCAAACTCGCTTTGCGGCACACTGCGCCTAGCGTCACCTATTCATAAGACTTTTGTTATTGTCTTAACTTGTTTGAGACGCGTTCTGTTATTGTTTTTAAATTCTGCATTAATAACCTAAAGCCAACACTAATACAGTCTGTGGACTTGGGCTGCTTTAACACTGTTGCTGTGGGTTGCTTTTCATGTCCGCGGGTTTAAAAATGTAGCCCATAAAATGCTAATTTAACCAGTGGAACCTGCCAAAAAGGTGTATTTTACCCCCCAGAACGCGATTTCATCGACCACGGTCCGACCCAATCTCTTCAGGTTTCCTACGGTCGCATGTTTTCACTCCATCACACCGTCCATCCATGTGTTATATAGAAGCTATTGAATTCATCAGAGACAATGTGAAGGAAATGCTCTCGCTCTGGAACTTCCTCAGAAGGGGTTTGATTCACAGCCCACACTGACGCTATTTTGAGTCTTGGCCAATCTGAATGTGTCAAGACAGCCCCTAATCCTTGATATCCAAGAGACTCATACGGTAAGAAAGGGTCTTACCAGCCAAAATGAGGAGGCCTCCGATTAAAGGCAGCAGAGTGATGTTGAGGGTACAGCAGAGAGCCACGAATGAGATGATGAAGGCGATGATGAGGATGATGAGGCCTATGATCATCAGAGCGGCGACTGCCTGGGCCCAAGCTGGAAGAACAACCCAGAGGACTTTAGAAACAATCTACACAATGACACCATGAATCAATGTGCACAAGCTGAACACACACAACAGCTTCAGAGTTTCCATGAGTTCTAACGTGATTGGTTATATATTAACAGATTGACAGCAATGGTTCACTAGTATCAGTCATGGCAAAGTGCGTCTTTGAGGACTTGTGGAGACAATGCTTGTCTTCCTAACACTCCACAGAGGAATGTGTTTTTTCTCCATTAAGTCTGAATACAGTCACACCCAGAGAGCGCCGGGGGGGGTTGAGCTTGAGGGAGGGAGTTATGCAACTAGTATTATTGGGTTTAACTCTATTTCAGGTCATTTCATGACTCAGACATGAATGATATTTGATAGTTAGGAATTGCTGTAAAAATACTGCTTGATAGACATTGTGGCCACAATCCTCAGATATACATAACTGTATTGTTCATGTTCATTACTTGAACATATAACACAAGAGAATTATAGAAATATTAAATGCTAGCCAAATGAATAGAGCATCACCATAAATACTGTAGGCTATTATCCATCTATGAATAATTTAGAAGGACTACTGTTCATAAAGAGAATGTTACATCATGTTATTTCTACAAAAAAACAAATTGTTTCCAGTTATGGACAGATAATAGGCCTCAGTTTAAACGTGTGCATTTGGCAAACTAATGAAAATAACAGCTGAGAAAACTGACATCAATTATTTCCATTTATAAATAAAAGATATAGATGTCATAGAAAATAAAAACGACATATGTTATTAAAAAATATTTTATGATCTGATTCCACAGCAATATATATATATATATATAAATATATTTGTTTTTTTTTAGTTGAGTTGTTTGTTAGAGTGGTATTTAATGTAAGTGCCAGTCTATTTATCATAATTTAGTTGATCTCTATCTATTTCAATACAATTGAATGAGCAAGACAATAATTAAATAAACTAACAAAGCTCGGTCGGCTTTATTAAGAATTCATAAGCTTTCCGAATGAAAAACACTTGACACAAAAGAAGTTTATAAACCTGACTAACACAGACATATTTCCTATTTCATTCTATGCTATCTTAAAAAAGAATGATGATTTTTCAAAATTCCAATTAATACAGGCAAGGCTACATGAAGTGACAGTTTGTTCCACCTGTTTTATTCGGGTTTTGGTGACCGCTTTCACCTGAGCTGTATTTTAATGTGTGAAATCCTGAATCGCACTAGACTGAAGGCAGTACTCACGGAGCTCCATGAGGGATTTGCACTCCCACTGCTCGTTGCGGCCTCGGCACTGCCTCCACATGCTGGCGTAGTGCGTCTTCGCGTTCTCGTCCTCCACCCATCCGGACTGCGCTGCGATGGCGATGATGTCGAAAATAATCGCAAACAGCAGGAGCAGAGGCAGGATCCACCTGCACCTCGGATACGCGATGCCACAACGAAACATGTTGGATAATAACGGTGTTTGGCGTCTCCTGGGCGAGTGTGAAGAAGCTCACGGGAAGTTTCCAGGCCACTCTTTATCTAAAACTTTCCCTGAGCTCCACCCCGCAGTGAAACCCGATATGGAGAGGCTCGACCTGTTTGAACGAGCGCTTCAGGGCTGGCCAACTACAGTGACACACGCTGTACTCACCAGTTTACACACGCAGAACTTTTACAATACCTTAAAAGTTACACAGCTGTTGTTGCCAATGCACACGATTAGCCTAGCTGTGTTTATGATGTGAAGGTATCAAATTTCCATGTGGTATATGGTGTTATCACAATTTTGAAATAAGTAGTAAAGATGTTAATACAGTATAACAGGTGTACAGAATACAGTATAACAATATAATAACACTATAATACAGGTTTAATAACTTTTTTTTTTTACAATAAAAAAATTTAATACAATAAAGTAATAAAAACACATTTACAAAGTAAACAGTTATTGTTGTTTTTTTTCAAATGGACTAAAGTCACAAAAAATACAAGTAAAACTTTACAATAAGATCTCATTAGTTAGTCTTACAGTTTTTCTCAGTCGCTTTGGTACATTTCTCGAATCAAACTCACAATTTGCAAAACAGTAACTGCATTTCCAAAACAACTCGTACAAAGAGCAAAACGCCATAGATTACCTGCAAAAGCCAGTCTCTTGCTCAAAATCCTTAGTTCATCTCTCAAAAATAAATATCTGTGTCAATGAACGTGTCAGTGCCATCAGAATGTCAAGTCCTTGTGTCATTACGGATAAGACAGTCAAATCGCTTAGTCCTGTTGTCAATATAACAGTGTACTCTGGAGGGATGCTCTGATGTAAACTATGGCAACATTTTGGATGACAGTTACTGTATTGAACAGTATGCAATATGCTTATGTATGCCATATATCCATTTCAAAAGTAGAAATTTACACATTACTGTATGTTGGATATTGATTGAAAGAGACTGGATAGAATTCCCAGTTACACTTTTACTAGTGGTCTGACCCAAAAAAAAACCTTTACAATGTCATTGTGATATAGAAAAGGAAAAAGAAATATGGGCACAAAGATGAAAATAAGTCCATTGTCAGAATGTGTAACTCTTGTGTTGTCCTCTGTCTACACAGTATAAGCTTTCCAACTGAAGATTCATGAGATGAACCTTTGAGCTATTTCAGAGAAATGGTTTATCATTGGTTTATCATCTACATTCTCCTCATTAGTAAAGATTCACTTGCACAATTAATCCAAAATTGACAAAAAGTCTAATAATAATGTGTAAAAAAAAAAAAAAAAGTGTGCTTGGCAGTTTATGACAACTAGATTAACCATTTTGCATTTAATGACTTTATACGATGAACTAAAGACCCGATGTTTTGGGGGGTAAGACTATTGCACAGAAAACTATATAATACATTTTGAGCAACATGACATTAGCAACTGATAATGTAGGAAACAATAGAGAATTGTACATAATCATTTGCATGGATGTACCAAAGCATTTGCAACTTGTTCAAAGAAATGAGAAACTGCTTTTTTGATGTGCACGAGTGACACGATGATGTGAGAATTGAACAGGTAGTTTTGAGAATTTCAATTCTGATCTGAGAAATGCACCAAAGCGACCGAGGAAAACTGTAATGCATTGACAATGAGTATCATGTTAGCTTGAGTCCATTAAATAGGCTACAGTTACAACTAAGTAACTGTTTCAATGTTGAAGTCAACTAAGATTAATAAATGCTTTAGAATAATTTATCATTGGCAGTTAATGTTAAAGGGTTAGTTCACCCAAAAATGAAAATTAGGATGTGTTTTGCTCACCCCGATGCATCCTAGGTGTATATGACTTTCTTCTTTTAGAAGAATCCAGACTGAGTGATATTAAAGGGGTCAAATGGGTCAAATGTTGCTAAAAAGAACATTATTTTGTGTATTTGGTGTAATGAAATGTGTTTATGCTGTTTAACGTTAAAAAAACACATCATTTCCCCACATACTGTACATTACTGTTTCTTGTGCTCTGATTGGCCAGCTATCCAGTGCGTTGTGATTGGCCGAATGCCTCAAGCATGTGATGGAAATGTTACGTCCCTTAACATACTGTGATGTGTGTCCCAGTCAGAAAACTGGCGTGACACGACAATAGCAATGAAATCTAAAACAAATGAGCCATTTGTTGCATCCAATGGGGACATAATTATGGATTATAATAACTGTGTTTTTATGCATTGCATTGCATCATGCCATGTAAACATAAAACAATGTCTGCATTTGTGATAAAAGTTAGATAAACAATAAGCACTACTCAACCCCAGCGGTACCCAATTCCAGTCCTTGCGTCCCCCAGCTCTGCACATTTTACATGTCTCTCTTTGTTAACACACCTAATTCAGATAATCAACTCGTTAGAAGTTAACTCTGTGCATAAACTGTTCCCATTGACATGGTCCCTACACAGTGTTCATCGCTCCCTACTCCCTGAGCAGGGGAAATCAGTTGACGTTTACTTCACTTCCAAACATTCATTCATGGATTTGCGCTGCACAATGTCTGCACACACGGACAAGTGTGACATCATATACCTCTGTGAATAAATACAATTTAAATTCATGTTTTGCACACTTCAATGCACTATGAATGGAACATATACATTAGCTTCCAACTGGAATCATGGTGGAATATCCAGTGATGTTCACTTCGCAAGGAACTTAGGTTCGAATAGAACAAACGTCTGAAGCAATAAGAGAAACAATCTTCCCAAACAATCTTCTTGCAAATCTTCCCACATCGTGAAATAGACGTGTTTAAATGAGCCGTTTTAGGAGGGCGTGGACAAGTCTTAACTTAATTAAAGAATTGCTCTTTGTGTTTGATACTTTTGAGACTTTGCTGCTTTACAGATCTTCTTTATGCACCAAGAGCTTGTAACGCTCCAAAGAGAACGGAAAACTTGAAATCACATCATATGACCCCTTTAAATTGTCTTTGATCTTTCAAGCTCTATCAGTTCAGTTCAGCAGGTGTTACAAGTGCTTCAGTCCAAAAAAAAAAGCGCCCTCCCAAAAAAAACAAAAAAAGTGTCTCACACGGCTCCAGTGGGTGAACAAAGACCTCATGTAACAAATCAATGTTTTTGGTAAGAAAAACATCCATATTCAAAACGTAATAATGACTTTAATCTAGCTTGCGCTCACAGTTGTACACGGAAGCAGCTCGCAGATGACGTATGAGTTGCCGCTCAGAAGTGACGCACGCAGAGAAATCAAAACAAAATAACGGTCACTAATTAGAAGTACAAAACGAGGATTTGTAAAGAAGAATGTAGGAGGATTTCGATTTAAACCAAGAGGAGTTTGGTTTTCCTTTGTAAAAGTAAGAAAACTTTGCGTCATTTGCTCCTGTATACAAACTCTGGTTTTCAAGAGACTCACTGGCGCATGCGCAATGCTGATAAAGATCAAAGACAAAATTTTATTTAGCTCCAACTGGATTCGTCTGAAAGAAGAAAGTCATATACATCGCCTAATTTAAATTTTTGGGTGAACTTACCCTTTTTTAACTAATTAATTAACTTATGTTAACTAATGGAGCCTTAATATAAAGTGTAACTGGACAATAAAGAATCCAAACATTTTTAAACAAATCCTAGAGCATGTTGTAGTCCAGATTAAAATGTAATTATGTGCAAGTATTTAAGTATTCTGTGCTGCGATGAACACTATAGAATACAAACATCTGAATGGCTGTTTAAATCCATTTTTTAAGAAAGTAACACAGCTACGGTTGCATTTCTGCTGCTCCATCAGCGCCACCTGGTGTCAGAGAGTGAATGTGCGCTTTCATTCAGCGTGTCTCCATCACTCGTTCAGCCATGCGCTTCTCATCCGTGTCGGGCTGGTTTACATCCCAGTGCGCATGCGCCTTTGACGCAGCATACAGCAGTGCATTTTAACAGGCTGATGAGAAAAGTAGTCTTAAAATGCATTCAATAAATCATTATATTAAGTAATAAATAACTATTCACTGTATTTTGAGGTATTACGACATATTGTAGCCTATTATTAAAATAAATAAAAATAAAATAATACAAAATCACTAAATAAACTGAGCTAAAATCAATCCTAACATACTTCTATTTACTATGCTATTATGTCTCTATATGCCCTTTGGCTTTGGCCGATTATGGGATGTCACAATGCAACTTATTTTTATTTTCAGCAGTAATTTGTTGTGTTTATTACCGTACAAAGACTATTCCTTCACTGAGGAAAATAATCATGCATTTTTTTCCCCAAAGACATAATTCTGAAGTGATTCCCAGCTTTTTATTCATACTATACTTATAGGCTACTAGTATTAATAATCATATCAGCCAATACATGATATTATCATACTAATTTATTTAAAAAGAAATATGATGGAACAAATAATCCCTAATATTAATTAGCTAATAATACTATCCTGATAATAATGATAAGAATCATCTTGCTATTGTCAAAGGCATTATAGGCTATATCTGTGACTATCGTCGTTACAGGATAGGCTACTATTGTCTATCGGCACAACCCTAAATATACATAATGTTTGTTTATGTAAAGTGTGTGGCCGGTTCTGCTCCATCTGATGACAGAGAGAAGCCCATGTGCTGGAGCTAATTCAGAGACAGAGTTTGTAGTGTTCTCCAAAAACTATTATTATTTTATTTATGTATCTATTTCTTTAAAAATTTTAATTTAACATAAAACTATTGTGGACTTTGAATTTTTTTTCATTCACTTAAAACAACTGCTATTTTTTTAAAATACGATTATCAATATTTTAATACTTTAGATCATATTCACTGTATACAATACCTGTTGATACGTAAACACAGAACACAGAACAGTATATATTACTTATATTAAACTGTCATGTTTTTAAAATGATGTATGTTTACCTGGTGTTGATTGCAATACTACAGGTTTTTCTAAATGTATGTGATGTGTAAAGAGCTCCCTAAAAGACATTGTCTGTGTAAAAACAAATGTATTGTGTTCAGAATGAACAAACTTACAAACAGGACTGTGCTCTTGCAAAGCCTAACTTTCAAGCTAATTAAATCTAATTAAAAATGTGCATGTTTTCTTTTCTCAGACATCTACTATACTGTCTTTTAATCTGGTCATTTTTGCAGTCTTTGCATGAATCAAAGGGCGTAATTGTTTTTAAGCTCTGACACAGCCTCATCAGAATAATTCAAGGGAATTCATATGTCCACCCTTTTAATACGCCCATGAAGAAACTATAGTGCTGTGTGATTACTGTGCTCACGATTTCACGTGAATCAGAGCTGAGCTGTTTATGGGGTGCTTTGGTGGGTGTGGTTTTTCTGGGAAGCATTCGAGAGGTATACAGTGGCAGCTGATGAGACACAGCTCTAGAGACGTCAGTTAGATAACAGACTGAATGTTCCCATGACTCAGGAAACATTAGCATTTCAGAGAAGAGGGTGGAGAATGTGCTCCTTCACACTCCCTGGATGGACTGGTTCTGTGCCTGCAGGTGTCTGTCACACCCAAAGCTCATCCTCACTGGATGTTCACCTGTATTCATCAGGAGATAAAATGCATGTTCAGCATTTAATACAAGCTGTTATGTTGCGCAGGAGCTGTTGAACAGTCACAAAGGACAAAGACTATAATAAGAGCACTGCAGTGTTCTGTGCCGTTGTCCTTTTAGTTAAATTAGGGGTAAGAGTAATATGATTGGACACATGGTTTCAGAGAGGTTACCATTACATTCAGCGCAGTGTTGAGCCCCAGCTGGACCAGTTTATGAAGGAGCTGTTGAGGGATGATTGTGTTGAACGCTGAACTGAAGTCTATGAACAGTTTATGGGTGGATTTACAGACTTGATATGGTGCATGACTAGCCATTCAAAGCACTTCATGAGAATAGGAGTAAGTGCAACTGAACGGCAGGATGGAGAAATTAGGGGTGGTACTTACATAATGGCTTCAGCTTGAATTGATTTTGAAATTGTTTTGAATGTAAGTGTATGAAGAGTCGTTTCACTGTGACAATCCCTTGACATAATACCACATTAGGATGTTTTGTGACTGTTATGTTTTCCCTATCTGTCTCGTTTGATATGTTCATTTATCAGGAGAGTTGACAGACTAGTAAATAAATAGAGATGGGGAAGTGATAGAAATTGAATAGAAATTAATTCTATTCAATATAAATAAATAATTCATTCTAATCTATTTGGAATACAGGAAGAAGAAAAGAACACAAGAATCACAAAAGATGAATAATTACAGACATATCTAGCTTATTTATTAAAACATATAGATTTTTTTTCCCTTTTTTTTATAGATTTAGTGAAAGTAAATTTGTTGAAAGTAGTTTCTGTGCATGAACATCGACATCAGTGTCTTCAGACGCCTGCTCACACAATGACAGTCACTGGGAGCTTGTTTCGCGTGTACAGGTCTACACACAGTTTAAATGAACCCATAGACAG
>NC_081784.1:28805390-28807890 GCF_963082965.1 Carassius carassius
GAGGATCTATGACTTCTGGAAGCACCTCTTTTAGGAGCTTAGATGGTATAGGGTCTAACATACATGTTGTTGGTTTAGATTAGAGATGTTCCGATACCCTTTTTCTCTTCCCGATACCGATTCCGATACCTGGGCTCAGGGTATCAGCCGATACCGAGTACTGATCCGATACCTGGGTGTGTATCTGTATATACAGCTGTATATACTACTAGCCCTGTGTAAATTTCTAGAATTATTTTATGGTGTGCTCCAGACTTATCCCTTGATAAAACATGAACAAATACATGGTGAACTACTGTATTTATTACAGTATTTTTATTATCTGACATGAATTTGACAGTAATATTATTTAATTTCTTAAGCGAAAAAGAACTTCAAATGCAGCCAAAAATCTAACACCGCAAACTAAAAAAGGTATTTTAGTATTTTAGTTTTACAATATTAGTGTATAAAAAACTGCAACAAATAAGTCTAGGAATATAAAATATTCTATATTAATCAGATAATCTCTTTACAACAAAACAAGTAAAAAAACAAGCAACCGTCTAGGCATAATTATTATTATTAATAGAGACGTATTATTACTACATAGAGACGTAGCTAAATCTACTGTAGGCTACAACAGTAGCTTAATATATTGTCAATTTACTCGCCATGAAGATCTTTGAGTGTCTGTGTTTATGATATGACAGTTTTTTCAAATGAAACGTTAAATTCTCATGAAGTGACGGTTTATGCGTTCATGTCCTCATATAGTGACACACGGCAGAGGCCACAAAACAGCGAGCTCCCGTGCATCTGCGCATGTCTCCCACAGAGATGTAGACTTTGCAGGAGTAATATTTAAACAGTATTTTGCAGTTTAATATTCACAGACACTAGTATATATATTCGGCTACAGTCTGGAGCCCTGCGCTTAGACTAACACGGAAGCGACTGAACGCAGCTGCGGGTAACGAATATACTCAAACTTACTACCGGTTCTACAGAGACGCTGGTATCATCACATTTTAAAATTTTCAGCACCGTCTCGGTAGTGAAGTGCCAGTACTTGTGGCATCCCTAGTCGCCGTTTTACTGTCTGGTTGGTCCAGTCTGAAATACTGCTAAACAGCGGACATACTGCTAACCACTGATCTGTAATATAGAAGCGGCTTCACTGTCTGTTGGCAGTTTAGAACGCGATGAGCGATCCAGTCATATATAGATCAGTGCTGCTAACGCGTTTTCATTTCTTCTTCGCTGCTCTAAACAGGAGTTGCTTGTGGCATTACAGCACATCGTCCTGTGTTTGCAATGCATTCTGAGCAGCGAAGAAGAACCGTGCAGCGGTTAGGCAAAGCTAGCGTTCATAACTAGGTCTTGAAAATGGTATCGGATCGGTATATGGGTTCATGTACTCGCCGACGCCGATGCCAGAATTTGTTGTGGTATCGGAGATATTTCCGATACTAGTATCGGAATCGGAACAACTCTAGTTTAGATGATTTAACAAGTTTATACAATTCTTCCTCTCCTATAGTAGAGCATGAGTGGAACTGTTCCTCAGGGGGTCTATAGTGCACTGTCTGATGTGATACTGTAGCTGACGGCTGAATGGTTGCAATTTTATCTCTAATAGTATCGATTTTAGAAGTAAAGTAGTTCATAAAGTCATTACTGCTGTGATGTTGGGAAATGTCAACACTTGTTGACGCTTTATTTTTCGTTAATGTAGCCACTGTATTGAATAAATACCTGGGGTTATGTTTGTTTTCTTCTAAAAGAGAAGAAAAGTAATCGGATCTAGCAGTTTTTAATGCTTTTCTGTAGGATATGTTACTTTCCCGCCAAGCAATACGAAATACCTCTAGTTTTGTTTTCCTCCAGCTGCGCTCCATTTTTCGGGCTGCTCTCTTTAGGGTGCGAGTATGCTCATTATACCATGGTGTCAAACTGTTTTCCTTAACCTTCCTTAAGCGTAAAGGAGCAACTTTATTTAATGTGCTAGAAAAGAGAGAGTCCATAGTTTCTGTTACATCATCAAGTTGTTCTGAGGTTTTGGATATGCTAAGGAATTTGGATACATCAGGAAGATAACTTAAAAAGCAGTCTTTTGTGGTAGAAGTGATGGTTCTTCCATACTTGTAACAAGAAGTAGAATTTACAATTTTGGCTATATGAATTTTGCAAAGAACTAAATAATGATCTGAGATATCATCACTTGGCTGAATAATTTCAACACCATCAACATCAATTCCATGTGACAGTATTAAATCTAGAGTATGATTTCGACAATGAGTAGGTCCTGAAACGTGTTGTCTAACACCAATAGAGTTCAGAATGTCTATAAATGTACCATTACTTCAAACGAGTTATACTTGAAGCCTGCCCTCTGAGAAATCCTGAAAACGTTGTTATAAATTGAAGCAACACCTCCACCTTTGCATTTTAGACGCGGCTCATGTTTATAACAGTAATCTTGGGGGGTGGACTCATTTAAAATAATGTAATCATCAGG